>NC_136433.1:57385000-57605000 GCF_052849685.1 Lactuca virosa
ATGGGTATTAACGAAACCTTATTCTTATTTATCTCTTATTTGATCAATTGTTTTCCACATGAAAATATCTACAGTTCTACACATCAGACAATTTATATTATTGTTGGTGAAAACAACCACTTAGCAAGTACATAATATGATATGTCAACTTAAGGTAAACTTAAAATTGCAAAATGTTAATTCTTGTACTTCAGATATAATTCAGATACACGCCGAGCAAGTATGATAACCTATTATAATGATCCCACTGCATCTAACCTGAACCTATCTACTACTACATATGCCTCTATTACATAGAAAACCCAAATCCAACTGTTCCATCTCCATCGTTCCAAATCTTTCCTTTCGCCAATTAAGAACAATCGTAACAAGCCCTGTCAAAATGAATGAAAACAATCGTAACATATATGAACATTAACTAATGAGTTATAGAGTAAATGCAAAGTTGGATTCTACCCCCCCCCCAACACACACACACACACCCCTGCATTCCCTGTGAAATTATGAAAGTAGTCAAATAAATTCATAGAAGACATACACACAGTGACACAGACACAAACAATCATATACATAAATGCTTTGTCATAAACATATACATACACATCCAATTGATATGTAGAAGGAAAAAAGTACCAAATGGAATTTAATTAACTATTGATGTTTATTTTCATAGGCTGATACTAAATAACTAAATAGACATAAAAGGTTACAAGAATACATATAAGTGAAGATGAACCAAGGCTCTTGGAGGCACACACTCGGATAAATCTAAAAACTATCATCATGTTAGAGATTGGTGATAGTTAAATGAAAAAGAATATAGATTTTTGAAAGTAATCGGTTAAGTTAAACATGAACTGGTACCAAACTAACCTACAATGTAACATAATGCTCCCTTTTTATGATTCAATTTTGATTTGAGTTGCTACTCTGCAAATTCAATATTGGTATTGTATCACATTGTTGTCTACTGGTTGAAATAATCTATGAGCTTCATTCAGTTCAAGAACATAAATAAAGCTTTAGACATTAACTTGAGCTATTTAAAAATTTAACATTATTGATTTGTTCCTTCTATTTCCCCAAATATGGGCTCGGTTCCTCAAATGTTCTATAAAAATGAAACAACAAACAAACAATTAGTCATTCCTTGATATTTGATACCTTCTCTCCTTTAGAGAGATTAGTTCTTCATCTGACCTCTCTTATAGAAAGAGCAGCATTACCAATAGAAGGACAGGTCATAAATTAGTAAAATGGTCAAATTAATATGAATATGACGTCACATAAACTTCTAAAAGCTAACTCGATCAAATTGAATATATAGTACCTTCATCCGAGCACCAAGAGCCGAATTAGTTGCTTAATTATTTTGAAACATAGTTGGGATGCATTCCTGAAGCAGATCTTGATGTAAAACATCATCTTACTTTGACTCCCCTTCACCCTTGCATCTAATAAAGGATTCAAAATGTAAAACTTTGATTTTGAACCTAAAATCCCTGAACTGTTCAAATTCTAATCCCCATCCACAACCATTAAACCCTTCAACTTCAGCCTTAATCATAAAAAGAAAATTTGGTAAACCAAACTATTACAATTTAAATGAAACACAAACCGGTACTCAAAAAAAGAACCAAGAAGGAGTATGCATTTACTTTGTTACCTTTTATTCCAGCAAAAATTATTGATGTAGCTAAGGAGAACTTGAAATATCATAAGAATTTTGCTGGTGTTCTGCAAGCCCTAATCACAAAAAGTAAAAAAAAAAAAATTGAAACCCCTGGATAGAGAAAATACATGGAGTAAGGACAAAGTAAAACATTGTTGATGTAGAGGGAGAAAGAGACACCTCAAGATCTTCAATTGATTCCTTAGGGTTATCACTACGTTTATTGCTAAGCAAACATCGTTGATTAGGTCGAGATAGGAGGGGAAAGAAAGGGAGAGTAGCCAAAACGGGTGCAGATGGAGGTTAGTAAACGAAGCGACTGGTAGAAACACAATCTCGCCTTTACTAAGTTTTCCTTCACTGAATGTCCAAAACTAAACAGATACCTTACCTTCTCCAATTTTGATTTCTTATTCATGTTGCCATTTGTGAGGGCAGAGAACGGGTGGACATGACAGTCATATGCGGTTCATAATGTGAGGGTGAAGAGTGGGTGTCGGTGTATTGCTGGTGCGATTGTAGTGTGGGAAGAAATAGAAGTAGGTCGGTAGAGGGGCACCATTAGAGGTAACGACGACATGAGGAGGGTGGAGGTAGCGGCGACATCAGGAGGAGGTTGGTGGTTACGGAGGCCTGCCGTAGATTGAAGAGAGTAAGGAGGGAGACGAAAGATTTGGGAGAAATGGTGGCTGACGATGTGTATAGGATTTTAGGTTTTCACATAAGGATCTAACCCTAAGTTACAAATAAGATGCGTGTCTATACATTTGTATTGCAAGCTTAATAAGTTGTACCTCTTAATTTTCAAGAAAGATGTAATATGCTTTATATAATAGTAAAGATATATATATATATATATATATATATATATATATATATATATATATATATATATATATATATATATATATATATATATATATATATATATATATATATATATATATATATATATATATATATCAGATATAACTATCTCACAGATCAACAATCATAGCAATCTCTTATAACCAGAATACCAACCTAACAAGGTCACTAACATACCAATCCTAACGGATCATAAAGCATAACAACATCCTGTCTATCCTGTTACCGATCGAACAGATCATAACCACATTCATCATACTATAACCAGAATAACAACCTAGAGGGCCGGCCTTGGTGCCTTAGACCCTATTGATATAGTGAGGATAACTCACCTTGCAACTGTCGACTGGAAATAGAAAAGCTCAACTCTCGAATCACCGCCACGAACTCCACCCCCTATAACCAAACACGACATAAGTTCATAAATTCCCAGATACCCTAGAAGTCAACTGGTCAACCCTTGGTCAATGTCAAAGTCAAAGTCAACTGTTCGGGTCAACGGTCCATGTTGACCTGAACTCGTCGAGTGTATCCAGCCACTCGCCGAGTTCCCGACATAACTCATCCACTCGCCGAGTCACTAGAGTAACTCGTCGAGTTCCTAAGGCTCGTGGTCGAAACTCCTTGACCACTCGTCGAGTTTTTCCCTTGCAACTCAACAAGTTCACACGCACCCAACGGTTGGTAAGAACCTTAACCGACTCACCGAGTCATTCTACTGACTCGTCGGGTCCACGCCAATCTTCATCGGACTTGCCGAGTTGTTCACCCAACTCGTCGAGTTCAAGACCATCTCCTTATGACTCGCCGAGTCGACTATGCGACTCACCGAGTCCCTTCAATCCTTCATCCATACAGATGCTTTTTAAGCCATGCAAAGGCTCCAAACTGCAGATCTAAGCTCCTAGGGCATGAATATCACGTAAAGTTGCAAACTTTACGTGCATGCAAGATGATGATGGCCCCAAACAAGCTAAAGGAGTGGCTTAAGGTAAAGGAAAGGTCATGGCTTGACAAACACTGAAACTTTATAACAAAGAGGGGCTAAAGGAGTCCAGATCTGAGGTTGCAACCTCAGATCTTGACCCAAAACAGAGAATCTCCACAAACCCCCAAAAGGGCTCTAAACTCATAAATGAAGAGATCTAACCAAAGGAGAGTCAAGGTAACAACTTGATAACTTCAAAATGATGCCAAGACAAAGAAGAATTCGGACCTACAACAACTCCTTGCTCCAAGCTTCTTGAACTCCAAGCTCTTAACTCCAAAAAGATCCTCTTTCAAGGTGAGAAGCACACAAAATAGAGAGGAAGCACAATTAGGGTTTCTGAATTCGAGGGAGGCAGTAAGAGAGACTAAGGGGGAGTAAGTGACCCTTAAATAGGGTGCAAAACCCCGGAAATTAGGGTTTCATCCTCCAGCTCCTACTCGTCGAGTCCTTCCTTGGACTCGGCGAGTAGGTCACTCAAGACACGCGACCCACCCTGTGACATCCCCAAAATAACGGCCAGAAAAGACCGTTTTAATTTATGCTTTTAAAATAATTTCAGAGTAATCCTTTGATTAAAAGAGTTGCGGAATTTGTTCCCAAAACAAAATATGATAAAATAAAGTTTATCAAAGCATTTCATCAAGAGATGCATTTTCATTATATAACAATATTCGGGATGTCATGTTCCGATAAACAGACCAAAAGCAAAAACAACAAAAGATAGACCATACAACAGTTACATATAACAACTGGTCTAATATCAAAAGATCTTGATAAGTCATCCAACTTATGCTCTCGCGCCACTACCTGTAATACAACAAAACTGAGTGGGTCAGGCTTGGGAGCCTGGTGAGCATATAGGGTTTTCAACCCACAATAAATAATTATATTTAATTTCCGCATGGCAAGTTGCAGCCACTTGAGGTTCCCCAGTGTTGGACTTCGGGGGAAGTTGGGACACGTACTTGCCGTTGGCGGAGTTTTCCTACAACAACATCCACCATTCGAGTATTGGTATGCCTCCCTTCGAGTTGTTGTATGGGAGGAGGTGTCGGACTCCCATTTGCTGGGGAGAGGTAGGGCAGCGCATGACAGGTAGCACTGAGATAGTGCTTCAAACGACAGAGCAGATACAGCAGGTCAGACAGAGATTATTGACAGCTCAGAGTCGCCAAAAGAGTTATGCGGATAGGCGACGATCCGAGCTCGAGTTCTAGGTGGGAGATTTCGTACTCTTGCAGGTGTCTCCTTGGAAAGGAGTGATTCGGTTCAGGAAGAGGGGCAAGCTGGGGCCCCGGTACATCGGTCCGTTCAGAGTGACCGCGAGAGTGGGCAGGGTAGCGTATCGTTTGGAGCTACCTGCGGAGTTGAGCCAGATTCATGATACCTTCCACGTGTCTCAGTTGAGGAAGTGTATAGCCGATGAGTCAGCGGTAGTGCCGCTGGAGGACATTCAGGTAGATGCGAGGTTGAATTATGTTGAGAAACCGATCGCGATTTTGGATCGGAAGATCAAGGTTCTGAGGAACAAGGAGGTGCCCTTGGTTCAGGTCCAGTGGCAACATAGGAGAGGGTCCGAGCTGACTTGGGAGCTGGAGTTGGAGATGCGGGAGCAACATCCAGAGTTGTTTGCGGAGTAAGACTTCGAGGGCGAAGTCTGATTCTAGTGGGGGAGAATTGTAACATCCGAATTCTCAGGTATCTTATTTTAGTTATTTGTTTCGGGTTTTATGGAGGGACTCGGCGAGTAGACGCTCAGACTCGCCGAGTAGGATCGCGAGTTCTTGACTGGATTAATGACCAGACTCGACGAGTAGATACCTGGACTCGGCGAGTCCGCGCTGTAAAGTGAAACCCTAAATCTCGGGGCCTGAGCCCTATTTAAAGGCCCTTATGGCCGTCATTTGCGGCCACTACTCCCCTGAGAAACCCTAGAGAGCAGAGAGAAGCTTGTGGTGCAAGAGAAAGTCTAATCCATCATTCTTGAGTGTGTTTTAGCAAAGGAAAGGGAAGATTTCGAGCTAGGCTGACTTGTGGGACTCAAATCTTCCATCATTCGTTCAGAGCTGCTGTGAGAGGTAAGGATTGATGTCCATTTTTCCTTGAGTAATAGATTTCATGAATCTAGGGCTTTTTCTCTTCTTTTGGTAAGAGATCCAGTGAATGTGAGGTCCCCTTGTGTCAATATCTTCAGATCTGGACCTTGGGAGGTCCAGAGAGTCCCTATTCTCCAGCTTTATGCAGTCCTTTATGAGTTTGGGGCTTAGGTTATCACATTAAGGGTTATTTTGGCATATAGAGGTGATAGTGTGATGCATGGTCCTAAAGTTAGAACCTTTACGTAATTATCGTGTTTGGGAAGGTCAGATCTATAAGTTAGAGGAACAGATCTGACCTCAGAAGGTCATTTCAGTGTTGCCATGGAAGGGACTCGCCGAGTCCATTAGTGTACTCGATGAGTCGAGTCGGGGTTGCCCCGCGATTCGTGACAGGTGTAACTCGCCGAGTGGAGGGATGACTCGACAAGCCAAGAGAGATTAGAAGAATTCAGAGGACCAATGTGGACTCGCCGAGTCGCCCGAGTGCACTCGACGAGTCTGGTCAAGTTTGACCGTTGACTTTTGATTGACTTTTAGGGTTTGGTCAATGTTAGGGTCTTTGAGCCATGAGAGGGGTAAAATGGTCTTTTACCCTTCTAAGAGTACTAAAAGAGGGATTAGTCTAGCCGGAGGGTTGTATTGATTTGAGTGCTTATTCCATGTGATTAGGCGGGGGCTAGACCAGAGATTACCGAGTTCGAGATTTACCGAGTTACCCGAGGTGAGTCTTCTCAGTATACATTACCTAGAGTGGTATTTATGTGTAGACCAGAGGGTCTTGTATGTTATGTGTATATATATGAGTTGTGTGCATTGTGTTATATGTATGCTATGTGTTGAACAGACCGGGCTGGAGGGCCCAACGATATAGACCGGACCGAAGGGTCCAACGACACAGACTGGACCAAAGGGTCCGACGAGCTATGACCGGACCAGAGGGTCCAACGAGCTACGGGACTGGAGGGTCCCGCTGAGACACATCGACCGGAGGGTCGTATTGTAGCCTCGAGTGGCGTATGTGTTGCATGTGGTATTTTGGGGAACTCACTAAGCATTTATACTTACAGTTGTTGTGTTATGTGTTTCAGGTACTAGCGAGGATCACGGGAAGGTGCCCGCATGATCCGTACACACTGAGAGGATTTATGTATTTGAGGATCTTGGGATTTGTTTATTGTGATAACATCTGATACATTGGATTACTATGATATTTTATGAATGAAAGTATGTTTTTAAAATGAAAAATTGTTTTGGAAATTTACGTTGTTACACATATGCTATCACCTTTTCTCTTTGGGTCAAAACACAACGCAACCCAACACCAGACGCATCGCTATAGACAACGAAGTCTTCAACTCCATCGGGTAGAGAAAGTATCGGTGCCTCGCATAGTTTCTTCTTTAGCTTCTCGAGTGCTTCTCTATGCTTATCACTCCAAGCATAAACAGCTCCTTTGTGGGTCAAAGCTGTTAATGGACTAGCGATCGAAGAAAAGCCTTGGATAAACCTTCGGTAATATCCGGCTAATCCCAAAAAGCTTCGAATCTCCATGGGACTTTTCGGTTGTTCCCACTTCATTACAGCTTCAATCTTTGCTGGATCAACCATTATTCCTTCTTGGTTGACCACGTGACCCAAGAATTGGACTTCTCGAATCCAAAAATCACATTTGGAGAACTTAGCATACAGCTTCTCCTTATTCAAGACTTCTAACACGTCTCGCAAGTGTCTGCCATGCTCCTCTTGCCTTTCGAATAAATCAGAATGTCATCTATGAACACTATCACTGATTTATCAAGGAACGGATTACAAACCTTGTTCATTAAATCCATGAATGCTGCTGGAGCATTGGTTAGTCCAAACGACATAACCAAAAACCCGTAGTATCCATATCGTGTTCTGAATGCAGTCTTCTCTATATCCTGCTCTCTTACTTTCAGCTGATGATATCCTGACCTAAGATCGATCTTCGAGAAATAGCTCGAACCTTGTAGTTGATCGAACAGGTCATCAATCCTCGGCAACGGATATCTATTCTTTATTGTTGCTTTGTTCAGATCTCTGTAATCGATGCACATTCTCATACTTCCATCTTTCTTCTTCACGAATAACACCGGAGCTCCCGAGGGTGATGAACTAGGTCTAATGAAACCTTTGTCCAATAACTCCTGAAGTTGCATCATCAGCCCCTTCATCTCTGTCGGTGCTAATCGGTAAGGTGCCTTTGCTATTGGTGTCGTCCCTGGTAACAAGTCTATTCTAAACTCCACTTGTCTATCAGGCGGTAATCCGGGAAGATCTTCGGGAAAATACTTCCGGATAATCACATACGACAGGAATGCTCCGCATCTCCTTTTTCTCCTTCTTAGCATCGATCACGAATGCTAGATACGATGTACATCCTTTGGCCAAACACTTTCTGGTTTTCATTAGCGAAATGATTCCAGAATTTACCCTACGTTTGTCCCCATACACCACAAACGACTCTTTCCCAGGCGGGTTTACCTTTAAAATCTTCTTCTTACACAATATCTCGGCGTCATTGGCTCTAAGCCAATCCATTCCCAACACGATGTCGAAACCGTTAAGTTCGATAGGCAATAATTCCTCGTGTAACTTATTCCCATTCAAATCAATTAAGACGTTTTTCATACGATGGCTAACAGGTACAACCTTGCCACTAGCAACTTCGACTAATAAAGCGTTATCTAGTCTATCGACAGGCAAAGCTAGTTTTCTACCAAATTCATGCGAAATAAAGGAGTAGTTGGCTCCATAATCAAATAAAATTTGGGCAGGCAATTCGTTTACGAGAAAGGTACCTGAAGCGACATCAGCTTCTTCTTTAGCAGCTTCCAGTGTCATCTGGAAGGCTCTCGCCTTCGGCTTTGGAGGAATGTTGGGTCTTGCTACCTCCTTCTTTTTCGGACAATCTCTCGAGATGTGCCCCTCCTCCCCACACCCATAACAAACTTTCTTGGTGAGGGTGCATTCGTTGGCATAGTGCCCTGGCTTTCCACATTTGAAGCATGTGGCTTCCCCACCACATTTCCCAAGATGCTTCTTCTTGCATTTGTCACACCATTTCGCTTCGCCTCCTCCACCTCCTCTCGAACTAGACTTCGAGAATTTACCCTTTTTGCTGGACCCCGAGGGTCCATCGAACTTCCTTTTCTCACCAACCTCTATTCTTTCCAGACCCTTTTCCTTCTGCTGGGCCTCCACATTCTTAGCTGCTTGAACAGCTGTTTTCAGAGTGGCTGCCATCTTGACTGTCGGGCTAAAGTCGGCAGGCAGTCCATTAGCAAACCTCTCAATCTTGGAGAGTTCCGTTGGCACTAGGTACGAAAATAACTTCATTTTCTCAATGAATGCAGTAGCATAGTCGTCTATGCTCATTCTCCCCTTCTTCAAGTTTTGGAACTCATTGTTCAAATCAATCAGATCTATCTCTGAACAATACTGCACCCTTAATTGTTCCAAGAACTCCTCCCATGACATTTTCAGGGCTTCTCCTCGTGGCATAGTATCTGCCAACAACTTCCACCAGCTCAAGACTCCGGTCTTCAGTTGTCTAACTGCAAAGACAGTCTTCTGTTTGTTGCTACAGCCGCAACTTTCAAACACCATCTCCATTTCGGAGATCCAGTCCATAATCTCAACAGGCTTTGGGCTTC
The DNA here is from genome assembly GCF_052849685.1 of Lactuca virosa. Classification (NCBI taxonomy): domain Eukaryota; kingdom Viridiplantae; phylum Streptophyta; class Magnoliopsida; order Asterales; family Asteraceae; genus Lactuca; species Lactuca virosa. The sequence goes on from NC_136433.1 coordinate 57,394,307, forward strand.
CAGAAAGACTTGGCGGCTTGGCGCCCAAGAAATTCTTGTACATTCGCCCATCCTTGTTGTTTCCCCTTTCCGGGTCATTCCTTTGTTCTTCTTGAGTCCCAACTTGACTCACAATGCGACTATTGTTCCCTTCCTCTGATCGCTCGGGAATCAGTTCGGGTTCCTCAATGGGTATGATAGGTTCGTCCCTATTTCCATGCAACATCTGTCGCATTTCTTCCCTTTGTTTGGCTAACATAGCCCGAATCATGGCTTGCACTCCAGCCATGGTGATTGGTTCTGGTGCAGCAGCTACAATAGGTGCTTGCTCAATCACTGGTTATTGAGGCTGTTGATTCCTGTTTTCGTTCGCGTTTCCAACTCCGCTTCTTGTTCTTGCCATACTTGATCTATACACCGAATAAGGTGAATTTAGATCCTCATCCATGATAGATAATTAAATCATCCTTATCACTTCGAAACGTTTACATGCTAGTTCTAATACCATAGTCCTACGCTTAGAACCATAGATCCGAACAAATAATATCATATATGGCAACATATAACATTTAACACATAAAAGCATTTTAGGCAACTTTCCTAAAATAAACTAGTGCTCGTGTCTAAAATATAACAGACACTATCTCAAAATCTTCACTTAGCATTCTAAGTTTAAGTCTAGAAATCCTACAAATTCCTAGTTCGCTTAAACTAATGCTCTGATACCAACTGTGACATCCCCAAAATCACGGCCAGAAAAGACCGTTTTAATTTATGCTTTTAAAATAATTTCAGAGTAATCCTTTGATTAAAAGAGTTGCGGAATTTGTTCCCAAAACAAAATATGATAAAATAAAGTTTATCAAAGCATTTCATCAAGAGATGCATTTTCATTATATAACAATATTCGGGATGTCATGTTCCGATAAACAGACCAAAAGCATAAACAACAAAAGATAGACCATACAACAGTTACATATAACAACTGGTCTAATATCAAAAGATCTTGATAAGTCATCCAACTTATGCTCTCGCGCCACTACCTGTAATACAACAAAACTGAGTGGGTCAGGCTTGGGAGCCTGGTGAGCATATAGGGTTTTCAACCCACAATAAATAATTATATTTAATTTCACCAACCAACAATAACCCGATTACCCATTCCCGTTATCCTCACTTTACGTCCCTAAAACAACATCTATCTCAAGGGACCTAATCTAGGATTTTTCATCGGGACAGACATTACTGCAAAGGGGTTTCCTTAACAATAGATGTCCTAAAGGCAACCATGAGGGGGATAGAGTACACCGGTGAACACATCGTTCACAACACATACAGGTTATGAGCCTGCTAGCGTTCCACTGGACTGTCTAGAAAGAGTCCGTGGTCGTTATCCATACTCTGCTGAATAACTAGATCAACGACAACAACATCGAGGCCTCTCATCTGTTTATCACACATCAACTATCTACCCACGTTCTACCCAACATATTAGTAGATAAAAATATATATTTTTATACATAGTTTAAAACCTGTATAGCATTCTCATTCAATACATATTTCAAACAACAGATGCGACACATACACATAACACGTATTTCATAGATAATAAATCATATCTATGAGACAGAAGAAAGTGAATATACATTCACACATATAACAACAAAATATAAAAATAACACGTATTTCGTATAAAATACTTCATAATTATACGTTAGAAGAAAGTAATCACACACTCACTTGATCAGAAGATGATCGGACATCACTATGGCTTTAAAAGTAGTATTCTTCGGTGAAACCGGGATCACTTCGCACATCGGGCTTCTCGCGGGCAGAGCTTCGGATCGGAAACTCTTGTCTTCTCGGGATCTTCGGGCTTCAGGACTTGCTTCGGGTCTCGGGATGATACCGGGGCTTCGGGGGTACTTCTTTGCACGTAAATCGAGGTAATATGGGTGAGAGAGAAGAGATTTGGCAACCACAAACGGCTGCCCCTTCAAATCTATTTATAGGGCTGTTTTCTCATTTTCCACGTCGTGGGCACTTCTTCCACGTCGTGGGCTTGGTCGTCATTGCATGCGTCATCGTCCACTTGCTCTGTCAGGCTCCAGAAGGCGTCAGAAGGCATGCCACGTCGTGGCCACTGTTGCCACGTCGTGGTCTCTGACAGTTTTTGGGCTTTCGCGCCCCGAACTTCAGAAATTCATAACTTTCGCATACGAACTCCGTTTTCGACGTTCTTTATATCGACGCGTAGGTAAAAACAAGATCTACAACTTTCATTTAGACTTTGTAGGCTAATTTTGACTTTATTTTTAATATATTAATAATATACTATTTTTAGTAGGCCGGGACAGGAAAACTCCGTTAGAAATTCATAACTCCTTCATCTGACGTCCGTTTTCGACTGTCTTTTCACCGTTGGACTACTATTGATGAGATCTTCGATTCTTGTTTAGATTATTTCGGCTAAATATCGCTCGATCTCATATTCGAACTTCGGGCTGTACACTGCTAAGCCGAAACTTTGAAAAATCATAACTTCCTCATACGAAGTCAGATTTGGGAATTCTTTTTATGCACGCTCTCGGTTTAACGAACTCTACAACATTCGTTTAGATCGCTAAGGCCAAATATTGCTCTAACGTAAATTCACTATTTACGTCTCGCTGTGTCGTACCGGTTCTGTCGCGAAACTTCGACAGGTCATAACTTCTTCGTTATAACTCGGATTTCGGCATTCTTTATATATTCGGAAACCTCGTTTCAACTACTACAACATTATCCATAGATATCGGCTTTATCTAACATTTCATTTTGACGCTTATTTTCATACTTAATTCAATTAAGACACACAATTAAGCACAAAACACATAACACTCAAATAATACACTTCTATTATTTCAAAACGGGTTAAAAAGGTTAACCTAGACTATTATATCATCATTAATGACAGGCCCAGAAACACAAGCGTTACAATTCTCTCCACCTTAGAATGATTCCGTCCCCGGAATCACACATCAACAACCAAATGCGGGTAGCGAGTCATCATGTCACTCTCCGTCTCCCAGGTGAGATTTGGCCCATTCGTGTGTTTCCGTCAGACAAGCACTAACTCGACCATCTTGCGTCGCAACTTCTTAGTCTTTCGCTCAACGATTGCCTCTGGTTCTTCAATTAACCTTTTGTTCTCATCAATTCTTAACTTAGAAATTGGAATTATATCGGGAACTTCTCCCGTGAACTTCCTCAAATAACACACATGAAAAGTGTTATGAATACCATTCAGTTCTTCTGGTAGTTCTAGCTTGTAAGCTTGGTTCCCAATCCTCTGAAGAACTTTAAACGGTCCAATAAACCTTGGACTTAATTTTCCCCTTTTACCAAATCTTATAAGTCCCTTCCACGGTGAGACTTTAAGCAAAACCGAATCTCCAACTTCAAAAGTCATCGGTCTTCTTTTCTTGTCAGCATAGCTCTTCTGACGATCCTGAGCTGCTAACATTCTTTCCCTGATTAGTTTTAGCTTTTCAACGGTTTGATGAACCATCTCCGGTCCCATAAACTGCTTTTCCCCAGCCTCAAGCCAACAAGACGGTGTACGACATTTTTATCCGTACATAGCTTGATAAGGTGTCATCTTAATGCTCGAGTGGAAACTATTATTGTAGGAAAATTCTACCAAAGGTAAATGTTCATCCCAGTTACCTAGGAATTCCATGGTACATGCTCTCAGCATATCTTCAAGCGTTTGTATCGTTCGTCCGTTCTGACCATCAGTCTGTGGATGGTAAGTTGTACTCAAACACAACTTGGTACCCAATTCCTCTTGTAGACTTCTCCAAAATCGCGAGGTGAAACGGCTGTCACGATCTGACACAATCGTTAACGGAACACCGTGAAGCCTCACAATTTCCTTCACGTAAGAATTCGCAAGCTTATCCATAGACCATTTCTCATTGGCTGCTATGAAATGTGCACTCTTAGTGAAGCGATCAACGACCACCCAAATCATGTCGTGACCATTCTTTGTTCTGGGTAGTTTAGTGACAAAATCCATAGCAATGTCTTCCCATTTACCCATCGGCACAGGTAATGGTTCTAAACTCCTGTATGGTTTCTGATGTTGTGCCTTCACTCTTGCACATGTCACACACTCAGCCACATACTTTGCAATATCGAGCTTCATCGTCGGCCACCAGTAGTAGGGTTTTAGGTCCCTATACATTTTAGTGCTGCCAGGATGAATTGAGTACATGGTTTTGTGAGCTTCTTCCATCAGAAGATCACTTATTCCTCCTGACTTAGGTACCCAAATACGACCTTGGAATACCTTCAGTCCATGACCGTTTGTACCAAACACCAACGTTTTGCCCAAACGTTCCTCCTTTCGGTCATTCTTCTCTGAAGCTTCTTCTTGAGCTTTCTTTATACTTTCCACAATGGTCGAGACAACTTCTATTCTCAACGCTCTTGGCCTTTTTCTTTCAAGATTGACTTTCCGACTGAGAGCATCAGCAACAACATTTGCTTTACCGGGGTGGTAAAGTATCTCACAGTCGTAGTCCTTAAGTAACTCTAGCCAGCGTCGTTGCCTCATATTCAATTCTTTCTGATTAAAGAGATATTGAAGACTCTTATGATCAGTGAAAAGTTTGCACTTCGTGCCATAGAGGTAATGCCTCCATATCTTTAGAGCGAAAACTACCGCTGCCAACTCCAAATCATAAGTGGGGTAGTTCTTTTCATGCTCTTTTAGCTGTCGAGACGCATATTGTAACATCCGGATTCTCAGGTATATTATTTTAGTTATTTATTTTGGGTTTTATGGAGGGACTCGACGAGTAGACGCTCAGACTCGCCGAGTAGGATCGCGAGTTCTTGACTGGATTAATGACCGGACTCGACGAGTAGATACGTGGACTCGGCGAGTCTGCGCTGTAAAGTGAAACCCTAAATCTCGGGGCCTGAGCCCTATTTAAAGGCCCTTATGGCCGTCATTTGCGGCCACTACTCCCCTGAGAAACCCTAGAGAGCAGAGAGAAGCTTGTGGTGCAAGAGAAAGTCTAATCCATCATTCTTGAGTGTGTTTTAGCAAAGGAAAGGGAAGATTTCGAGCTAGGCTGACTTGTGGGACTCAAATCTTCCATCATTCATTCAAAGCTGCTGTGAGAGGTAAGGATTGATGTCCATTTTTCCTTAAGTAATAGATTTCATGAATCTAGGGCTTTTTCTCTTCTTTTGGTAAGAGATCCAGTGAATGTGAGGCCCCCTTGTGTCAATATCTTCAGATCTGGACCTTAGGAGGTCCAGAGAGTCCATATTCTCCAGCTTTATGCAGTCCTTTATGAGTTTGGGGCTTAGGTTATCACATTAAGGGTTATTTTGGCATATAGAGGTGATAGTGTGATGCATGGTCCTAAAGTTCGAACCTTTACGTAATTATCGTGTTTGGGAAGGTCAGATCTATAGGTTAGAGGAACAGATCTGACCTCAGAAGGTCATTTCAGTGTTGCCATGGAAGGGACTCGCCGAGTCCATTAGTGTACTCGACGAGTCGAGTCGGGGTTGCCCCGCGATTCGTGACAGGTGTAACTCGCCGAGTGGAGGGATGACTCGACGAGCCAAGAGAGATTAGAAGAATTCAGAGGACTAATGTGGACTCGCCGAGTCGCCCGAGTGCACTCGACGAGTCTGGTCAAGTTTGACCGTTGACTTTTGATTGACTTTTAGGGTTTGGTCAATGTTAGGGTCTTTGAGCCATGAGAGGGGTATTCTTCGGTGAAACCGGGATCACTTCGCACACCTGGCTTCTCGCGGGCAGAGCTTCGGCTCGGAAACTCTTTTCTTCTCGGGATCTTCGGGCTTCAGGACTTGCTTCGGGTCTCGGGATGATACCGGGGCTTCGGGGGTACTTCTTTGCACGTAAATCGAGGTAATATGGGTGAGAGAGAAGAGATTTGGCAACCACAAACGGCTGCCCCTTCAAATCTATTTATAGGGCTGTTTTCTCATTTTCCACGTCGTGGGCACTTCTTCCACGTCGTGGGCTTGGTCGTCATTGCATGCGTCATCGTCCACTTGCTCGGTCAGGCTCCAAAAGGCGTCAGAAGGCATGCCACGTTGTGGCCACTGTTGCCACGTCGTGGTCTCTGACAGTTTTTGGGGTTTCGCGCCCCGAACTTCAGAAATTCATAACTTTCGCATACGAACTCCGTTTTCGACGTTCTTTATATCGACGCGTAGGTAAAAACAAGATCTACAACTTTCATTTAGACTTTGTAGGCTAATTTTGACTTTATTTTTAATATATTAATAATATACTATTTTTAGTAAGCCGGGACAGGAAAACTCCGTTAGAAATTCATAACTCCTTCATCGGACGTCCGTTTTCGACTGTCTTTTCACCGTTGGACTACTATTGATGATATCTTCGATTCTCGTTTAGATTGTTTCGGCTAAATATCGCTCAATCTCATATTCGAACTTCGGGTTGTACACTGCTAAGCCGAAACTTTGAAAAATCATAACTTCCTCATACGAAGTCAGATTTGGGCATTCTTTTTATGCACGCTCTCGGTTTAACGAACTCTACAACATTCGTTTAGATCGCTAAGGCCAAATATTGCTCTAACGTAAATTCACTATTTACGTCTCGCTGTGTCGTACCGGTTCTGTCGCGAAACTTCGACAAGCCATAACTTCTTCGTTATAACTCGGATTTCGGCATTCTTTATATATTCAGAAACCTCGTTTCAACTACTACAACATTATCCATAGATATCGGCTTTATCTAACATTTCATTTTGACGCTTATTTTCATTCTTAATTCAATTAAGACACACAATTAAGCACAAAACACATAATACTCAAATAATACACTTCTATTATTTCAAAACGGGTTACAAAGGTTAAGCTAGACTATTATATCAACATTAATGACAAGCCCATAAACACAGGCGTTACACACCCGCTACTACTCGACGAGTAGGGCATCCAACTCGTCGAGTAGACCTTGAAATCAAGAATATTCTTATATAAATCAATACCTGAGAATCGGGGCGTTACACCCAAAGCCTCTATTTCTTTCCCTAGCACCTCCTAGGTGTTAGTAGCAAGTCTTGGAGCACCAGAAGTCCCCGAGAAGAAGAGCTTTCGGCTCAGAAGTTTTGTCCGCGTAGAGCCCGGTTTCTCGCTAAAACCCCTTGTAAGTGAGTTATGCTTATCATACTTTAAGTATAACTTATGTTTAAGTTCATTATCGTTATTATGAACCTATAAACATGATTTATCAGTTATTCAAAGTCATTATACGGATTGATCTAGTTACAGGAGAGGTGTCTAGAACGGTCACATTGGCTTGGTTGTTGAATTTCAGAAAGGCTATATGTTAAAATGGTCCTGACTCCCAATTGTCCTACCTGACTGATCCTTACTTGATAGACCAAAACTTAGTGATAATTAGTCGCAATAAATATTAGACTAAAACTTAGTGATAATAATATTTTTACATCGACGGAAAAGACAATTGCTAGAAGTGAAGCGTTGTCCGAATTACGAATCATCACTTTAACAAGTGAGGGCATAGTTACTTTTATCTTACACATAGATATGAAGTATTTAATATTAATACATGCTATATGTGCTTATTATATGTGTTCCTGATATATATTATATGAACAATTTATACATGTTTTACTTGATTTAAACTGTATATGTATTTTTATACCTATAAATATATTGGGTAAAGATGGGTAGATGAAAGATGATGTAGATGATGAGAGATGAAAGATGATATAGATGATGAGAGATGAAAGATTAAATAGATGATGAGAGGCCTTAACATTAAAGATGACATCATCTAGCAGAGTATAGATGACAACCACAGACTATTCTAGATAGTCTAGTGGAACGCTAGCAGGCTCACAACCGGTAGGTGTTTTTGAACTACGTGTTCACCAGATGTACTCTAAAAACCCAGGATGCTATGGACTTAGTGCCTTATAAATGAATATTGGCAACTATGGACTTAGTGCCTAATAGATAACATTGGCAACTGTGCCTATTCTCTAATTTTGTTTCTTATTTTTGGCTCCATCTTCTCGGATCGACCTTCCGTTTTTTTGGTTGAACTTATTGTTCAGGTCCGGAATTGTTAACATTTTCCGGTGAGGGTGTGAAAAACGGTTGAGATTGAAATTGGAATTGAGTTTGTGGTTCGAGTGGGGGTGTTGGTCGTGGTGATTGATATTGAAATTGTTGTGGCATTTAGAACAACTGATAGTATGTAGGAACACCACCTACAAACATTTGGTTTTGTTGTGGCATTTGCGGCCGGTAAGGTGGCGGTGATGACACCAGATTGTAACCGAAGAGAGCAATTAGGTTGAAAGGGTTGGAAGTATTATGGTTGTTTGACATTTTGAGAGTAAAATGGTTGTGATTTGTGTGGAATAAAGAGGTGATATATGTGTGTATTTATAGTGTTTTTGGTTTATAATAATAATAATAATAATAATAATAAATGAAAGCCCCAACGTTTATATAGCCAACAGCTATATCTTTCCAACGGTCATTTTTCTTGCCGGTATAGTCTCGCCGATGGCAAAAAACCGCCGGCAAATTTCGTGTCATGGGCCGGTGTTCACCGGCGGTAAAGACGTGGGATTGTCGTCGGCAAACTCACGTTCACACCGTTCACTCTAAGAGTGCTACTGAGTATCATGAATCCGTAATGAAATAACATTTTAAGTAAAATCCTAAAATTACAATCATACCATCAATGTGCAATAGACTATAACATTGGATATTTGAACAATCCATTATGTTTGATAGAAGGCAAGTTGCCTAGCCACTATGCTAGAATATGGGATTGTGCAAGTTGGATAAGAGATGATACCATGAGTTTTTGTGGGAGCATTGCCCCCATATTCAATAATTTTCCATAGATCATAATTTGTACTACGAACGTAACTTTTAAATAATGATGCTCAAATATTGAATATTACTGGAGAAGTGTGGATCTAGGTCTCGATATATTCTAACACCTATATACGTGCAATATATTTTGTATTCAACCAACAATGATATTTCAAGATCAAAGTAAGTTTATATGAGATTTTCAAACTATTATTTTTAAGATCCTGCCTTTTTTCACAAACATAGAGTACTCTATGAGAGAAATAATGGAGAAGTTATGGGTGACAATGTAGTGTGTCAACCCTAAACACCATTGGGTTTTTATAAACTCTTAAGTTCAAGATCTAAACTCAGATATATGAGATTTGGAAAATATATATACCAAATTTGAAAACTAATGTCCACTCACTGTATACTTTATAAAATATGTATGCCAAATTTGAAAACTAATGTCCACTCACTGTATACTTTATAAAATATAACTATAGAAACCTTGTTCATATGTTCACTCACTGTATACTTTATAAAATATAACTATTATAAAAAAGTTTTATAAAATACAACATTTTTATTTTAGTCTCCGCTTGAATTAATCAAGAGCTAAAATTGTGGAAGTATATGATGTGGAGCACACTGCACATAGAAGATCTGGATGAAGTGTTAGGAATCGGACCGGGTACATGCAGCGGAAACACACTATCACACACACAAACACACGAAGGAAATAAAGCAAGAAGGAACACAAGGATTTTACGTGGTTCGGATTCGGTGTAAATCCTACGTCCACGGGCTGCAACTAGAGAATTTTATTAAAACTCACAAGATTACAATTGGCTTGACACTCTACACTTGATGTTCTCTCAAGTTTTTGCACACCAAATATGCAAAACATACATGCATATATATAGGTGAATGTTTGCCATGTGAAAACAGAAAGAGTTGTAACCAATTTAAAGTCTACCAACTTCAAGTTTGAACATGTTGAATGCACCACCTATTTTCCAACTTTCAGTTTGAATTTGATTCTTTTATTTCACATGCATAGCCACATGTTTTCAACCTTTCATATTTTACCTAACAATCTCCCACTTGAAAGTTTGAACAACATGGTCCGTCTCTGTCATCCAACTCCAGTAATCTTAAAACAACCAAGTCTTCCAAGCCTCCAGTTCCTAAGAACAAGCTAAACTTAGTCCCATTTCTCTAATTGCAGCCGCCCCTCATCTTCAAGTACTAGAAGGGCCAGTTGAAGCTCCCACTAGCTCCAACTCAGTCGTGGCTAATCCCACCACCTACTCATCCTCTGTCTTAACCGGTTTGGACACTCCACCAGATCCAGAGATACACCGAGGACCACTAACACTCTCCAAACTTTGCAAACTTCCAACAAGAGAGAATTTTCCAGTCTTAGTCTTCAAAACCCAACGGCTCTTTGTAACTGTACCCGGAACACACCCCGTGCTCCCACTGTCACAGAATCCCCTGAATGGTTTAGAATTTCCGACTCGTTCAGCTAACATTCCCTTGGCTCCAGAATTCATGTTTGCAAAATGAACTCTCTTAGCCGTAGATTTAGCGAACCAGATTTTGTTTTGCTTAATCGGGATGGTCATACTTCCCTCAGCAGGTACCTCAACCATATACAATGACCCACGCTTCATACCTTGAGCAATCACCGAATTACCATTGACCACCATCCATTTACCACCACCAAACCTTACTTCCAGTCCTTGTTTATCTAGCTGACCAACAAAAATCAATTTTTTCTTCAGCTCTGGAATAACCCTGACATTCTTCAGGCTCCATGTAGTTCCCAATGAAGTAACTAGATCAATATCTCCTATGCCCGTTACTTGAAGCATCTCGTCATTTGCTAACCGTACCTTTCCAAAATCTCCTTTTTTTAGATTCACCATCGTTTCCCCGTTGTCCATGGCGTGAAACGAAGCCCCTGAATCCATGACCCAAGAGTCTATAGAACTTTCCATACTGAGTAACAATGCATCATCCTCAGACACACTCTCAGCACCAGCAATGTTCAATTCTTTCTTTGGACATTGACTCTTAACATGTCCCACCTCTTGGCAGTTCCAGCATTTCACATTCTTCAAAGTTCTAGATGAACTTCTTCCCCGACTCCCACTGCTTCCACTATTCCTGCTATTCCCTCTCTCTCTTCCGATATTTAATAACTCAGAAGAAGAAGATCCACCTTGATTCTTGCGTCTGATATCTTCGCCAAGAACCAAATCTCTAACCCCTTCAAAAGTCATACCACTAGTCCCCACGGAACTGTAACAGCAGTAACTGTTCCGGACCAGCTATCAGGTAGAGAAGCTAGTAGCAGTGATGCTTGAGTCGCGTTATCAAATTTAATTCCCACAGATGATAATCTGGACAGAATTGAATTTAGATTGTTAATGTGAACCGTAACTGAGCCTTCCTCATTCATCCTTGTAGTGAACAACTCCTTCATCAAGAACACCTTGTTAGCCGCTGATGGTTTCTCATACATATTTGACAGAGCCTCCATCATACCACGCGCCGTGGTTTCATTCATGATGCTTGAGTCTCGTTATCAAATTTAATTCCCACAAATGATAATCTGGACAGAATTGAATTTAGATTGTTAATGTGAACCGTAACTGAGCCTTCCTCATTCATCCTTGTAGTGAACAACTCCTTCATCAAGAACACCTTGTTAGCCGCTGATGGTTTCTCATACATATTTGACAGAGCCTCCATCATACCACGCACCGTGGTTTCATTCATGATGTTGAAAGCAACGCTCTTCGTCAACGACAATGTAATAAACGCCTTGGCTTTCTGGTCCTTTGAGTTCCACGCATCTTCAAAAGCTTTTTCCATTTTCTCCGGTTTGTCTCCGAGTACCATGTCCAAGTCTTTCTGACATAGCAATGCTTCTAATTGCATTTTCCACCAGCTAAAATCAGAACCATTGAACTTTTCGATTACAACTTTGTCTTCAGCCATTACGACAAACAAGATACAAATCAGGTACACTCGTGCGTGATAAAAAAAATGATTGTACCCTCCAAACCTCGCTAACCAGGCTCTGATACCAGTTGTTAGGAATCGGACCGGGTACACGCAGCGGAAACACACTATCACACACACAAACACACGAAGGAAATAAAGCAAGAAGGAACACAAGGATTTTACGTGGTTCGGATTCGGTTTAAATCCTACGTACACGGGCTGCAACTAGAGAATTTTATTAAAACTCACAAGATTACAATTGGCTTGACACTCTACACTTGATGTTCTCTCAAGTTTTTGCACACCAAATATGCAAAACATACATGCATATATATAGGTGAATGTTTGCCATGTGAAAACAGAAAGAGTTGTAACCAATTTAAAGTCTACCAACTTCAAGTTTGAACATGTTGAATGCACCACTTATTTTCCAACTTTCAGTTTGAATTTGATTCTTTTATTTCACATGCATAGCCACATGTTTTCAACCTTTCATATTTTACCTAACATGAAGCCTATATGGAGAAGTGGGAGAAAGATAAATGAGGCTAAAAGAGGCACTTCAGCTTTCCCCAATTTCATGTCCATTTCCATGATTTGTGTGATTGTGTTTCAATGAAAGAATAACGGTTTTTCGATATTTTCTGAATTTCATGTTTCTATTTAAGAACTTAATTAGAAGATTTTAATGTCAACTTCAACTTCCCAAAATTGCATATCTGCCAATTTTAGCCCGATCTATAAAGCGATTTCGTTCTGAATTTCATGATTTTTGGACATGTTCTGGGAGTAACCATATCCACTACTGAAGCAAAATCCCTTTCATTCTCAAACATGGAAGAATTAAGGAATGCAAGCAAACAGCATTTGACCATCATATGGCAACGGACTTCAACATGTCCAACCTTTATATGAAGAAAATGAAGAATTTTTTTTCCAAACATTCAACGCTTTTAAACATTTGACCCTTATGTGTAGATATTTGGCTGTGATTCCTAAACGTCAAAATCAACAAATTTAAACATGTTAAAACAATAAAATCAGTGAGGTTGAGTAGACACATCCAACAGTTTTTTTGAATAATTTAAGAGGATTTTTGTCAAGTCTTTTGTTAGAAAGAAAAAACATATTTGGTTGTGACCCCCCATTTAATTGTTTGTTTTTTCTCTTCATTTCTTCCAACTCTTTTGTTGAATTTACTTTCTTGATATTTTCTTCAAGATTCAATTGAGAAACAATAGAATGAAGTAAGAAAAAAAACATTCATCTATTCATTGCATTACGAAACACAATTACAAGTAGCATGTTGGTTGGATCCATCCAACAGAACATTGGAAAAAAGACTCCTGCCACTGCCTCTGTCATCACAACTTCTTAGCTGCTAATGTTCTCAAAATACTCCACCGGTATTGACCTAGGACAATGCTTCTTCGCTACAAACTTGTACTGTTTCACATCAATCAATATTACCAAATTAGCCCCGCGTCATCATAAGATCCTAGTATTCATTAACATGGGTAATACAGTAATTTTACAATTACACACACCTTATGTTGACTGTACTTTTCCCTGATTGCTGGCAAACTAGAATTGGGGCATTCACAAACAAGAGTATGCAGAGCCTTCACACATTCACTCAAATCCGATGGCTGATACCGAGTATAATGCCTCAATGTCGAATTCTGTACAATTTATTATCCAAAGTTCAAAAAACAATAATAATCATATCATATCATATAATAATATAATAATGTCACGTACCCAAGGTTTCTTTGATGGAACAAGTACAAATCTTGCTAAAAAGATGGCTGATGCAGCAACAAGGGAGGGAGCATAACAAAGCATGTTATACTCGAGAAGAGATAACTCGGATATGTAGCTTGCCAAACACTCTAATTGCATCGAAGGAACCTGTTTATATTTTATACCATATCAGTAAATCAAATACAAAAAATTATTCTTTTGGTTTTATTCATTGAGATTGATACCTCATTTACTCCTTGAGCAGCACGAACAAATCGCCTCAAGAAACATCTCGATGTTGGAGCAGTCATTTCAAACTTCAAGAAATTTAGAACCGAAGATTCCATTTGCAACACCTCATCTTTGAAGTATGTATTATCAGTAATGTAGCAGAATTCTTCCACTTGTGGTGCACAGATCTCCTCATACTTCCTGAAAACAAGTTCAAATTTTTTAATACATTTTCAAAACAAAAGGTACAATTAATCTATGAACAAAAAAGCAAGAAACATGTCTCTTACGAAGAAATCATCATGCAAGCAACTCCAAGCAATTGCAATCGTTGTCTATCCATTAAATTGCCAGAAAGATATCGGTCAATGTAGTTAATAGTCAAATACAATGTATCGGGTACCAATCTGTACTCTTCTGCAACCTATATTCATAACATTTTATATTAGTATTAACAATTTGATGTATACATCAGATTGTTAATATTTTTATGCAACATCCCCTATTATAGGTTTTTTTTTTGTTAAATATTTTTATTATACACATGGGGATTGTTAATATTTTTATGCAACATCCAAAATTATATTTTTATACACATGGGGATTGTTAATATTTTTATGCAAATTCCTAAATTATAGGTTTTTTTTTATTTACCTTTTTTTTTTTAGAAAGTCGGAACGATATATACGCATCATCAGAAAACGGTGATTGTAGATACGGATGCTGGAAATGGTAAAAGAAGAATTATATCTTTTATTGGAGGACTTGACTTTTGTAATGGGCGATATGATACTCCACAACATCCGATATTCACGACTTTAACAACTCTTCATGCAGATGACTATCATAATTCAACATTTTTATAGTAACTATTTGAAATTCAATTACATTCAATTAGGGATGTTTTAAAACAAAATGAAAGTAAACATAAATAATAATGACAGGGGAGTGTTACTGGTTGTCCAAGAGAACCATGGCATGATTTGCATAGTAAAATCGATGGGCCCGCAGCGTATGACATCATGACAAACTTTGAGGAAAGATGGATAAAGGCTTCAAAGCCTAGGGGTATAAAAAACTCAAGGCTACTGTTAGGATTTGTGAATCAAATCCATTGATCAAACGTAAAATACAGTGAAGAGCAATTGGAGGCAAAGAAGCTGTCGATTGTGTGTATGTTGAATGATATTAAGCGTACAAAATACAAGAATATATAAACCTAGTACAATAATCTAATTACAGAAATATCCACTAATGATGGTAATATACAATTATAACCCCTAACAATTAGGGCTAATAATCTGGGACAATATACGTTAATACCCCCTCTCAAACTCAAGTAGGGAAAGTATGATCCAACTTGAGTTTGGAAACAAGATACTGAAAGCGACTTGGTAAATGAGCTTTGGTAAAAATGTCGGCAGGTTGATCAATTGAAGAGATTGATAGAAGTTTAATGGTCTTGCCAACATGTTGGCGAACAAAATGACAGTCGATCTCAATATGTTTTGTACGTTCATGAAAAACATCATTATGAGCAATCTGAATGGCACTTTTGTTATCACACCACAATGAAGTGGGAAGAGTCTGAAGAGCACCCATATCTGCCAATAACCAACGAAGCCATAGTAGTTCCTGTGTTGTATCGGCAAGTGCTCGATATTCAACTTCAGTACTGGATCGTGTGGTGAGAGATTGTTTCTTACTATGCCACGATATAAGAGAATCTCTGAGAAAGAAGGAATAACCAGTAGTGGACCGTGTGCCAGTCAAGTCACCAACCCAATCAGCATCTGAAAAGGCTCTTAGGATCAGAGAGGACTTGGAGGAGAAATGGAGCCCATGAAACATAGTACCTTTTAGGTACCGAAGAATCCGAAGAACAACTGCATAGTGATCAGAGTAGGGGGCAGCCATAAATTGACTGTAACGCCCTGTTCTGAATCGCTTTCCTATTTCGGGACTGTGGCCTAAAGATAAATTATCATATGGCTTAGGGCCTTTGGAAAGGAGAGATCTAGACCCATTTAGGTGCGGAAGATGTGATTGAGGTGATCCGGCAGTTTAGGTGGTGCCTTGGAACAACGGGTATATCGGTAAAGTGGTAGTTCGACCTCTTTATGAATTTTGGATTTTCGTTCGGAATGTTTTGAGGTGAAGATGATTTAATAGATGTGTAGATCTTCTCTCCACCTTTCCGTGGATATAAAGAACGTCAAAAACAGAGTTGAAATGAAGAAGTTATCGCCTTCAGAAGTTTCGTGGTTTTCAGGCTTAGCCGAGTACACGGGGCGTACACAAAGAGTACGCGGGGCATACTAGTGAAGAAGGAAGTACGATGGGCGTACCATGGAGTATGCTGGGCGTACTAACCAGGAGTGGTCGTGAATGTTCTTCGGAGTACGTTTGGCGTACCAGAATTACGTTGGGCGTACTCCAGTCAGATCATAACCTTATTTTAGGGTCTTGGACCCTATTTAAGCCCCTTATCTCATAACCTAACCCTAATATCTTCAGCCTCCATCCCTCTAAACCCTACAAATCGACCCTTATCCCTCATTTGAGTGATTTTGGAGCTTGGATGGCCATTAGAGGAGTAGTTTGGTGTTTTGAAGAAGAAGGTGTTTAGAGATGAAGCAAGAGATTGAAGAGAGCTTGTAGATCCAGAGGTTTTACATCATTTCCAGCCTATTGAAGGTATAAAGTTCTCATCTTGTTGCTTTTACATAATAGATCTAGGTTCTCATGGATATTGTCCCTTTTTGGTTTCAAGAATGGATTTTTATGGTGCAAATCCATTTCTGGACTTAGGATTGCCACCCATGAAGCTATTTGAGTCCCTTGAGCAGTAAAGTTGCAATCTTAAAGGCCCTTTTTGCATCCATGTGTAACACCGAAATTTTAAACAATTTTTCACATTTTCAAAAACATACTTTCATTCATAAACATTATAAAAATGTCATTGTATCACATATCAATCCATAGAAACACATCCCCAAGATCATAATGTATAAAACTCCTCATGTGTGTACTGATCATGTCGGCGCCTTCCCGCGATCCTCACTGGTACCTGAAACACATAACACAACACTGTAAGCATAAATGCTTAGTGAGTTCCCAAAAATACCACATATAACACATATTAGCCACTCGAGGCTGTAACTCTGTGGACCCTCTGGTCCTAACTCTGTGGACCCTCTGGTCCTAACTCTGTAAACTCTGGAACATACACGACATGAATCACATAGAAATAATGCAGTGTATCACAATCACATAAATAGCATACAAGATACTCTGTCACATAACTCTAATTACCACTCTAGGTAAAGTATAGTGAGAAGACTCACCTCGGGTAACTCGGTAAATCTCGAGCTCGGTAAAATCTAGTCTAGCCCCCGCCTAATCACATGGAATAAGCACTCTAATCAATACAACCCTCAAGGCTAGACTAATCCCTCTCTTAGTACTCTCAGAAGGGTAAAAGACCATTTTACCCCTCTCATGGCTCAAAGACCCTAACATTAACCAAACCCTAAAAGTCAACAAAAGTCAACGGTCAAACTTTGACCAGACTCGTCGAGTGCACTCGTGTGACTCGGCGAGTACATGCATGTCCTCTTCGCCGCTGGTCCTCACTCGACTCGCTGAGTCAACCCTACACTCAACGGGTTATCACAGGTCGCGAATCGCGGGGCAACCCGACTCGACTCGTCGAGTCCCTTATGGGCTCGGCGAGTTCCTCCCATGAAAACACTCAAACGATCTTTTGAGGTCAGATCTGCTTCACCAACCAGTAGATCCAACCTTCTAACACTCGAAAGTCATGTAAAGGTTCAAACTTTACGTTCATGCAATGCTTATAAGACCAAAAATGGAGAAATAACCTTTAAAATGGGGTTTTACTCTCAAGGCTCACATGAAACCTCATAAAGCTGGAAGCTTGGGACCTTTTGGACCTCTCAAGGTCCAGATCTATCATCTATACCCAAAGGGACCTCATATGCTTCACAATCTAACTCAAAATTGTGCAAAGGAAACCCTAGATTCAAGGAATCTATCAAATACACGAAATGGGAAGGAACTTGTACCTCAAAACGTGAATCACAGTGTGAACAACACAGATCCAAGCTCCATAACCGATCTAGCTTGGATTTTCTCGCTCCTTCTTGCAAGATCACACCAAAGGATGAAGAATTAGCCTCCAAAATGCTCTCTAAGCTCTCTTTTCTCTCTAGGGTTTTCACAGGGGAGTAGTTGTCACACCCCGATCCTTGTCGGAATCGATCGAGGCGTGATATATTGTTCAAAGTCTCATGACAACTATGTTATAATATGATTAGATTCAATTAAGTACTAAGTATGCAAACAAGATCCACAACATACAAATACAAATCCAAATACGAACAACATTTATTACATCAAATTTAAATAGTCTTGTGGATTTCTAAGGCACAACCTATTTTTCATCAACTTCATTCTTCAAATCTGCATCATGGGTAAAAACAGGTCAACTACGAGAGTTGGTGAGTAATCTAATTTTAGTAGAGAAAATTGTGAAGTTGAAACCTTTATAATTGGAAATTTGTTTTCTTTTGAAGTCGGCAAACAATTGTATTTGAGATAACGGTTTATAAATCAAAAATTGATTAACAAATGATAACAACAACAATAAGTCCTCACCCTATATATACATATGTATATATATATATATATATATATATATATATATATATATATATATATATATATATATATATACGATGGAGCATCTAATCATCATACACACTCAACCACGTGCGATCAATCACCTTAGCGTCCCAAGGCGGGGTGGTCAACCCAATAGCGCTATTATTGTCCATAACGTACCTCAAGAATACGGGCATAGTCATGGAGATTAGACTAAAAATGATAATGCACTACAAGTACATGTAGCGTAAACAAACAATAGTTATACAATTAATGATTCACGTATAAATGTCCCAACAATGTCTCAATTGTGATAAAACAATAAAATGAAGTTTGAACATATTAGAACCACATGATACACCCCAAAAGTATTGAAAATTATAAAATATGGGGTAGATTACTCACATTAGTCCCAAAACGAAATGTGTGTGTCGTACGATAGACGGTTCGGGTCAAAATGGCGTAGAACCTAATATAATTAATAGTTTTGGTTTAGGAACTGCTAAACGAGAATAGAGTACTAATACAAATAATTAGACACATATTCTTATATTAGATGAATTAACAATAATTCATTTTGATTATAATATTAAGGTATTCATTTGTTAAATGAATTTTAAATTGAATTAATTACTTTGCATAATTAATTTATATTTTCAATTTAGGCCAGATTTTAATAATTTCTTATTAAAATAATAATTTGCCCAATTATAATTATTTACAGATTTTAACAATTATTTATATGAAATAATCATTAAAATGCATTTTTACATGCTTAAATACTTAGGAAAATGGTTTTAAATAGTAAACAGAATTCAAAAATTATGAAATTATTAGGAAATCATTATTTCATACAATATTAATTACTGTAAAATTTTTATAATTTTCTGAACTGTTTTAGTATTTATTAATACTTTAATGATTAAACAACAACAAAATTCGGGAAAAATAGTAAATGATTCCCAAAAATTCTGTAAAATTAACCATAGTTTTATAACATGATATAGAGCCCAGTGTATAAGTTTCAGATATTTGTGACTATGGGAAGTATTTTTTATATATTTCATTATTAATTAATCAATAAAATCATAAATAAGAGTAAACAGTAATATAAATGCATGAAAATTCATAAATTATGTTTAATCAATATATTGGTCATCCCAGAATTTTCTCAGAATTTATTGAATGCAAAAAGTATTTTATGTGAATTATTGCCCTACTTTATTGCAATAATTATAGTAATTCAATAAAAATAAGTTATTTTCTGAACATTTCCAGAACTTCTTATTTTATTGATGGGATTCTGAGAAAAATCATGTTTATGCATAAAATGAGTTTTAGATATTTTGGTGGATTTAATTTGTTTCTTGTATGAATATTAAACTTTTAACAACATACCTTGATAAATGCTTCAAGAGGGATGAAGATTTGAGTATAATAGATTGTTCTTGGCTGGAATATGAGTATTTCTTGGATGAATTTCGAGATTGAGAGTGAGAGAAAGAATAGAGAATGTTTAAGTGGTGAAGAGAATAATGTGTTGGGAGAAAAAGGAAAGGAAAGTGGATGAGAGGTGTGAGTGGGAGACCATGGGAATAATCTTTTTGCTTTTGGTGGTCTTCATAATTTCCCACTAACACAAGCATCTTTTACATAATTAATATAAGAGTTTTATAAAATTTAATGTAAAGTTTATAAAAATAGAGTTTTATAAAATTTAATGTAAGTTTATAAAAATGGAGTTTTATAAAAGATGAGTTATTATTTGATTATAACAATCTACTTTGATTTGAAGTTTAATTATAGCATTCAAGTTTGATTCTTTTAAATTTAATTAGAGCATTATACTTTGATTTGATTTTAATATGGTATCACAATTTAATTTGATTATAGTTATAACGTTGTACTATACTATGTTGCTATTAACGTCAATTTATATCGTAGTGTATGAGTTTCGATCCTATTAGCGTCAAGTAATCTTGAGTAGGGTTTTAATGAGATTGCGAGAGGTTTCGTTTGTGATCTTTTTGAGTGTCCGGCTTCGCAACGCAAGGTCCATAGACCCCGTTAAGCCATGATTTAGTGTCCTACACAATCCCGATGATTGGGCAATAGTGTTTTGTCGCTTTGGTTCGTTGTTTAGCACTGTTAAGGCTAAGGAATATCAAACACATGAACTTTCCAAATGATGTTTTCTCATTAAAATAGCGAATTGTACAGTGATTACATAACGTAAACCCTAACATACAAGGGTTAATGGAGTTGACCGGTTTAAGTTGTTGACTTTGTTTGACTTTGACTTGACCGAAATTTGATGGTTGTCACATCATCCCCCCGTTAGAGGGAATTTCGTCCCGAAATTTGCATTTTGACTGGGACTTCAAGAGTTTGGAAAAAGATGTGGAAAACGTTTCGTAGTACAAGAAATTGATTATGGTGAGGAACAACCCTCCTGATGTCACATGACGACCTTGGAAATTTCTTATTGTAACTTGAACTGAGTCAATTTAAAAGGAGTTTATTGTTTTTGGATATAGAGTATTCTATGTGTGCTTTTATACTCCCTGTTTTATCCTTGGTATTACCACTATGAATATTTTATAACGTAGTTAGCGAGTTCCATCATTACGAATGTTTCAACAAATTTTGACGAAATTTGCATTATAAGTCCTACAAGTTCTTTTATAGTCGATTGACGTACACTAGTCGTATATCATTAAGATTGCAAGGGCATTTTGGATGGGTGACCCGCCTTAAGCCCACAACCAAACAAGGAACAGGGAATGAGGCGGAATCACACATTCTAAGTCCATAGAATCTTAATGATATATGACCATAATGTTTACACTAGCCCTCATAGATTCCAGGGGAGTAGTATTATTGGGCTAGAAGTAGGAATTGTAGTTCAAAATAAAATAGTTATAAGCCTGCTATCTTCAAACTTGGGCTTTGGCCCCTCCCGATTCCTAATCAGAATAGTCCAATACTCCCAATTCTCCAAGCGACCAAGCGGTATCAAGAAATCAAAATCGATTCATCCCCATTTTCCCAATTCGCTGCCTATCTCGCCTGCTGTTCGTTTGTCGCTGTCTCGCTAAGTCAGTCGCCTGGTCTCACTCTTGCCAATCGCCATCGCCAAGTGCCCAAGTCCCCATTCACACTTCACAGAAATCAGGTATGTAATCCCGAGACCCAAATCCTGTTCAGATGTTCTTTCTTTTCTGATTGTAAGATTGTTGATTGTTGGTGTTGGCGTATTGCACTGCTGCTGCTGTTTTCTGTCAATCTGTTGCCTATTTATGCGTTACTACTGTCTTACTAAGTTTCCTTTTAATTTGGCTGTCATTTGCGTTTTGGCGATTTGCCAATTTGATTTATAAGTTATGAACTTATAGATTTGGTTATTGATTTGGTTATGCTTAACAGCTTGTCAGCTTCAAACAAAACTGAAAAGTGACAACAAAGATTGATTTGGTTATTGTTAAATGAGTTATTGGTTATTGTTCTAATTTTGAATTTGATTTTGTTTTGATTGGATCAATTGTTCCTTCATTTTGATTTTTCTAGATATAATCATGGGAAAGATGAAAACATTGAAAGAGAAATTGTTGTCTGCTTACTAATATATCATTCATAATCTGTTTTTTAAAGACATTAAAGGCTGTCGGGCTGAGTTGTAATTCTTTTTCTAGGTGTTTTTGGTGTTTATTTGTTGAAAACAATCTGTTTTTTTTAATGTTAATTTCAGTTTATAATATTTTCTCCCCCCCCCCCCAAGTTAATTGTTCAAGCTCCGCTACTGATAGATTTACTAGTAAAAACCCTGAGTTTTTTTTTACATAGATGATAAGACTTATTTGGGTTTTGCCGTGTTCTCAAGATTCATGGTTTATATACTTGAATCGATGCTAGTTTTAGTAATAAAAAGAAATTTAGAATTTAAACGTCGAGGTTAGAAGCTTGTACTGATATTTAAGGGGTTAAAAAATAAAGTTTTATTAGTTACCTATAGCGACACACAAGTCATAATTTGCATGTGTGAAGACTTGGAGTACTTTCTAATTGGTTCGTGTGTGAAGACTTGGAGTACTTTCTAACTGGTTCATGTGTGAAGACTTGGAGTACTTTCTAATGAAAAGTGTGCTACTGGGGAAATTTGAAACTGGCACGTAGCTTCAAAGTCAAGAATATGCAGTAGGCATGTGATGTATTAAATGCATGAGGCACATAAGTCATAATTTGCGGCAACATATACGTATATGTGTGTGAATTGAAGAAGAAGGTTACAGCTCAAAGACCATATATATTCATTTCCTCTTTATTTGTTATTAATTACTTCTCCCACTTCACTTATATAAATCATCACATTCTTACCGCAACTTTTAACTTCTCCCTCACAAATGGATCCACCTGCAGATCATCAAAACCCCATATATGACCTCGATTGGTTTCCGTACTTTGATCATCAAGATCTTTTCAGGTATATATAAACTTCACTCATTACCCCATCTTTCGCACAAAAAAGTGATTTTGTCTATATTGATCAAAACATGGTTTGGATTTGTAGTGATCAAAAAGAGTCTTCCATCGTGTTGGATTTCATTATCTTGAGTTTTTGGATTTTTGCAGTGGTGACAGGCTCGACCATCATGATTACGAGTTGTCGGAAAAATTGCATGAAGTGCTCGATCAGAACGTTTCCACAGTACTTAACAAAGATCAAAACATCATTTCTAGAAATGAGTTTCACGATTTGGATCCCCTTGAAGATATAAGCTTATGGGATTGTTGGGAGGATGGTAATTTACCATTGGTTTGTTTTAATGAAGACTGTAAATCCGGTGGTGAGGCTACATGTAGTTCTAGTGCTGCCACCACTGATCACGGTGGCCGGAAGGTGGCAAAGAGATTGAGACCATTGGAGTTTGAAGAGATAGCGAAGTACTTTGAGATGCCGATAATCATGGCAGCAAAGGAACTAGGGATAGGGTTAACATTGTTGAAGAAAAGATGCAGAGAGCTAAACATAAATAGATGGCCTCATAGAAAACTTAAGAGCCTTCAATCCCTCATTCAAAATGCCAAGGTAAACTACGATAATAACCTTCTATACATTACTCATGCATGTATGCATGCACTTGGTAACCAAAGTAGTTTTGGTATTTTCTAAAATTTTAATTATTAGTTTCTTTATAACATAAACATAGGCCCTAGGCATATGCCACATCGAATCAATTTTTTTACTACGATTTCTGATTTATATTTACATAAACTTAACTCATTGTAAATTTTGTGAACTCACACGCAAAATATATTGCATCTACCTAAAAAAACTAGGAGTTGGGATTAAAGGAGGAGGTAGAGACGTTAGCAGGGCACAAGAAGATGATGGAGAAATTGCCAGGTATGGAATTGACAGAAAGAACAAAGAAGCTTAGGCAAGCTTGCTTCAAAGCTATTTATAAGAAGAGAGGACTTAACAATCCTTAGTCCTTAACTTTTCTTTTAGCCATTTTGTTATAATTAGTGGATTTTAATCTACATTGTATGTGTTTTTTTCTTGATAGATTGATACCCTTTTTTAGTTTCATTGTGTTTGTCTATTAATTTTTAATGCAGAAAATTTTGTATAATTTGGGTATTATAGTTTGTATTATGTATTTAGCTATATTCTAGATTGCCGACACGACTACGCCGACGACTCTATACCAGAGGTCTATATAAATAGACTTATGAATTTAGTAGGAATAACTTGATTATAATCTTGTGATTTGTTCCATGTCTGATCCACTCCTAAGATTCACTCGACATGCCCCCAGTTATGTGTAATTAAAATTTTATTAGACTGTTGATCCTAATGAGTCTACCCTAAGTCCACAACCAAACAAGGAACATGTCAACTATGAGAAACACGCATATGGACTTGTGAGTTATTTGTAAATTGATTATGGAAATAAAGTTTTTTTTTAGACATTGTTGGGTAAAATAATTGTAAAACACTTGTTGGGCCATTGTTAGGGGTGTTGGGCACCTTTTGGGCTTTCCATGGTTACTAAATGTGAAACATGTAGCACTTGCGTGGGCCCCCACAAAACTAAGTTTTCACATTTCCTTCCCACTTCTAGGCCCATTAGGCAACTTAATGGTCCAATGAGTTGGCCATTTTGGAGTGTATCCTTTCGGATACGTTTGATAAGGTCGGGTATTTTGATGGCTCAAAAGTAATGTGAATGACGCGCTTTGGCCTATAGGTTTGGGAACTCTCGCCTTTGGTCCCCAGATAAGCAAACTGGTCCCTCGGTTGATTGGGATGTATACGAATGCTTACCTAGTCAGGACTTTCGGGCTACCGGCACCTCCCCCTTCCAGTTACTACGCGTCAGTTACTATGATCCTACCCGACTAGAGTGGATGACTTTGAATTTCCTATGAGCTCTAAGGAATATCTATATGTATATACATTTTGTTAAACAACTTGAGTATGTGTGTGATTTTCAGAGAAAGTGGAGAATATTCACAAGTGTATGCACACATATAAGTGTCAGGAGTAATACGTATGCACATAAGGGAGCAATTAACACACAAAGGTATTCCTAGGATTTTCTAAGTATGAATTGCATGCAGTTGTGTGTGCATTTTATAAACTAGCATACGAGAGGACCCTAGAGGCTATAGACTAGGTCAAGGCAATTAACCTAATTCCCTATAGTCAAGGGGTCTGATACCAATCTGTCACACCCCGATCCTTGTCGGAATCGATCGAGGCGTGATATATTGTTCAAAGTCTCATGACAACTATGTTATAATATGATTAGATTCAATTAAGTACTAAGTATGCAAACAAGATCCACAACATACAAATACAAATCCAAATACGAACAACATTTATTACATCAAATTTAAATAGTCTTGTGGATTTTTAAGGCACAACCTATTTTTCATCAACTTCATTCTTCAAATCTGCATCATGGGTAAAAACAGGTCAACTACGAGAGTTGGTGAGTAATCTAATTTTAGTAGAGAAAATTGTGAAGTTGAAACCTTTATAATTGGAAATTTGTTTTCTTTTGAAGTCGGCAAACAATTGTATTTGAGATAACGGTTAATAAATCAAAAATTGATTAACAAATGATAACAACAACAATAAGTCCTCACCCTATATATACATATGTATATATATATATATATATATATATATATATATATATATATATATATATATAAATATATATAGGATGGAGCATCTAATCATCATACACACTCAACCACGTGCGATCAATCACCTTAGCGTCCCAAGGTGGGGTGGTCAACCCAATAGCGCTATTATTGTCCATAACGTACCTCAAGAATACGGGCATAGTCATGGAGATTAGACTAAAAATGATAATGCACTACAAGTACATGTAGCGTAAACAAACAATAGTTATACAATTAATGATTCACGTATAAATGTCCCAACAATGTCTCAATTGTGATAAAACAATAAAATGAAGTTGGAACATATTAGAACCACATGATACACCCCAAAAGTATTGAAAATTATAAAATATGGGGTAGATTACTCACATTAGTCCCAAAACGAAATGCGTGTGTCGTACGATAGACGGTTCGGGTCAAAATGGCGTAGAACCTAATATAATTAATAGTTTTGGTTTAGGAACTGCTAAACGAGAATAGAGTACTAATACAAATAATTAGACACATATTCTTATATTAGATGAATTAACAATAATTCATTTTGATTATAATATTAAGGTATTCATTTGTTAAATGAATTTTAAATTGAATTAATTACTTTGCATAATTAATTTATATTTTCAATTTAGGCCAGATTTTAATAATTTCTTATTAAAATAATAATTTGCCCAATTATAATTATTTACAGATTTTAACAATTATTTACATGAAATAATCATTAAAATGCATTTTTACATGCTTAAATACTTAGGAAAATGGTTTTAAATAGTAAACAGAATTCAAAAATTATGAAATTATTAGGAAATCATTATTTCATACAATATTAATTACTGTAAAATTTTTATATTTTTCTGAACTGTTTTAGTATTTATTAATACTTTAATGATTAAACAACAACAAAATTCGGGAAAAATAGTAAATGATTCCCAAAAATTCTGTAAAATTAACCATAGTTTTATAACATGATATAGAGCCCAGTGTATAAGTTTTAGATATTTGTGACTATGGGAAGTATTTTTTATATATTTCATTATTAATTAATCAATAAAATCATAAATAATAGTAAACAGTAATGTAAATGCATGAAACTTCATAAATTATGTTTAATCAATATATTGGTCATCCCAGAATTTTCTCAGAATTTATTGAATGCAAAAAGTATTTTATGTGAATTATTGCCCTACTTTATTGCAATAATTATAGTAATTCAATAAAAATAAGTTATTTTCTGAAAATTTCCAGAACTTCTTATTTTATTGATGGGATTCTGAGAAAAATCAGGTTTATGCATAAAATGAGTTTTAGATATTTTTGTGGATTTAATTTGTTTCTTGTATGAATATTAAACTTTTAACAACATACCTTGATGAATGCTTCAAGAGGGATGAAGATTTGAGTATAATAGATTGTTCTTGGCTGGAATATGAGTATTTCTTGGATGAATTTCGAGATTGAGAGTGAGAGAAAGAATAGAGAATGTTTAAGTGGTGAAGAGAATAATGTATTGGGAGAAAAAGGAAAGGAAAGTGGATGGGAGGTGTGAGTGGGAGACCATGGGAATAATCTTTTTGTTTTTGGTGGTCTTCATAATTTCCCACTAACACAAACATCTTTTACATAATTAATATAAGAGTTTTATAAAATTTAATGTAAAGTTTATAAAAATAGAGTTTTATAAAATTTAATGTAAAGTTTATAAAAATGGAGTTTTATAAAAGATGAGTTATTATTTGATTATAACAATCTACTTTGATTTGAAGTTTAATTATAGCATTCAAGTTTGATTCTTTTAAATTTAATTAGAGCATTATACTTTGATTTGATTTTAATATGGTATCATAATTTAATTTGATTATAGTTATAACGTTGTACTATACTATGTTGCTATTAACGTCAATTTATATCGTAGTGTATGAGTTTCGATCCTATTAGCGTCAAGTAATCTTGAGTAGGGTTTGAATGAGATTGCGAGAGGTTTCGTTTGTGATCTTTTTGAGTGTCCGGCTTCGCAACGCAAGGTCCATAGACCCCGTTAAGCCATGATTTAGTGTCCTACACAATCCCGATGATTGGGCAATAGTGTCTTATCGCTTTGGTTCGTTGTTTAGCACTGTTAAGGCTAAGGAATATCAAACACATGAACTTTCCAAATGATGTTTTCTCATTAAAATAGCGAATTGTACAGTGATTACATAACGTAAACCCTAACATACAAGGGTTAATGGAGTTGACCGGTTTAACTTGTTGACTTTGTTTGACTTTGACTTGACCGAAATTTGATGGTTGTCACAGTAGTGGCCACAAATGACGGCCATAAGGGCCTTTAAATAGGGCTCAGGCCCTGAGATTTAGGGTTTCACTTTACAGCGCGGACTCGCCGAGTCTACGCATCGACTCGTCGAGTCCGATCATTAATCCAGACAAGAATTCGCGATCCTACTCGGCGAGTCTGAGCGCCTACTCGCCGAGTCCCTCCCTAAAACTCAAGATAAATACTTAAAATAAGATACCTGGGAATCCGGATGTTACAATTCTCCCCCACTAGAATCAGACTTCGCCCTCGAAGTCTCATTCTACAAACAGCTCTGGATGAAGCTTCCGCATCTCCGCCTCCGGCTCCCAGGTCAGCTCGGACCCTTTTCGATGCCGCCACTGAACCAGAACCAGTGGCACTTCCTTGTTTCTCAAAACCTTGATCTTCCGATCCACCACCGCGACTGGCCTCTCAACATAATTCAGGCTCGCATCCACCTGAATATCTTCCAATGGTACCACCGCCGACTCATCGGCTATACACTTCCTCAGCTGAGACACGTGGAAGGTATCATGTATCTGACTCAACTCCGCAGGTAGCTCCAACCGATATGCTACCCTGCCCACCCTTGCGGCCACCCTGAATGGCCCAATATACCGGGGCCCCAGCTTGCCCCTCTTCCTGAATCGAATCACTCCTTTCCAAGGAGACACTTTCAGGAGTATGAAGTCTCCAACCTGAAACTCGAGCTCGGATCGTCGCCTGTCCGCGTAACTCTTCTGGCGACTCTGAGCTGTCAACAACCTCTGCCTGACCTGCTGTATCTGCTCTGTCGTCTGAAGCACTATCTCAGTGCTGCCCATCACTCGCTGCCCTACCTCTCCCCAACAGATGGGTGTCCGACACCTCCTCCCATACAACAACTCGAAGGGAGGCATACCAATCCTCGAATGGTGACTGTTGTTATAGGCAAACTCAGCCAACGGCAAATACGTATCCCAACTCCCTCCGAAGACCAACACACATGCCCGAAGCATGTCCTCGAGGGTCTGAATCGTCCGCTCACTCTGTCTGTCCGTCTGTGGGTGGTAAGCGGTACTGAAATGCAGCCTCGTGCCCAACTCCTCGTGGAACTTCTTCCATAACTTGGAAGTGAAACGTACATCCCGATCTGACACAATCGAGAGAGGCACTCCATGCCGCGATACCACCTCCTTCACATACAACTCTGCCAACCTCTCTGCAGAATAGCTCTCACTAATAGCAAGAAAGTGAGCGTTCTTCGTCAGCCGGTCGACGATCACCAAAATTGCATTGACACCCCTCGCAGTCCTCTGCAATTTGGTGATGAAATCCATAGAAATCTGTTTCCACTTCCATTTGGGAACCTCAAGTGGCTGCAACTTGCCATGCGGACGTTGGTGCTCGGCCTTCACCCTGCGACAGGTCAAGCACCTCTCTACGAACCACGCGACATCCCTCTTCATACAGGGCCACCAATACTCCCTTTTCAGGTCCAAATACATCTTAGTGGCCCCGGGATGGATCGAGAACCTCGATCTATGCGCCTCCTCCATCAGAATGGTACGTGCCCCGCCTTCAAACGGTACCCAAATTCAACCCTGAAAGGTCATAAGCCCATGGCTATCGGCAACGAACTCAGACATCTGCCTGATCACCTGCTCTCTTTTGCGGTTCTCAGGTCTCATGGCCTCTACCTGGGCCTCCCGAATGGTGTCCAACACCGGATTCATCACTGTCAATCTCAAACAAACATCTCGTATCGGGGCACTCTCCGCCCTGCGACTCAGGGCATCGGCTACAACATTAGCCTTACCCGGGTGGTACAGGATCTCACACTCATAATCCTTTACCACATCCAACCATCTCCTCTGGCGCATATTCAGGTTGGGCTGATCCATCAGATACTTCAAGCTCTTGTGATCCGTGTATATGGTACACCGAACCCCATACAAATAGTGACGCCAGATCTTGAGGGCGAACACCACAGCCCCCAACTCCAGATCGTGAGTAGGATACCTCGTCTCATGAGGCTTCAGCTGTCTCGATGCATATGCTATCACATGCCCTCTCTGCATCAGCACCGCACCCAATCCCGATATCGACGCGTCACAATATACCACAAAATCCTCCATCCCCTCCGGAAGGGCTAATACTAGGGCTTCGCATAATCTCTGGTGAAGTGTCTCGAATGAGGCCTGCTGCTCTGGGCCCCAACTGAAAGCCACGCCCTTCCGGGTCAACCTGGTGAGAGGAACAGCAATCCTGGAGAAATCCTTGATAAATCTCCGATAATAACTGGCCAACCCCAGAAAACTCCTGATCTCTGAAGGGGATCTAGCACCTCCCAACTCATCACCGCCTCAATCTTGGCCGGATCGACCAATATCCCATTCTGGTTGACGAGGTGTCTTAAGAACTGGACCTCTCGTAACCAGAAATCGCACTTGGAGAATTTAGCGTAAAGCCTCTCCGATCTCAGAACTCCGAGGATCTCCCTCAAATGCTCCTCATGCTGCTCTCTGGATCTCGAATACACCAATATGTCATCGATGAACACGATCACTGAACGATCCAGCATCGGCATGCACACTCTGTTCATGAGATCCATGAACGCCGCTGGTGCATTGGTGAGTCCGAAAGGCATCACCACAAACTCGTAATGCCCATAACGAGTCCTGAATGCTGTCTTCTGGATATCCTCCTCACGCACTCTCATCTGATGATATCCAGACCTCAGATCAATCTTGGAGAACCAAGACGCTCCCTGCAACTGATCGAACAAATCATCGATCCTCGGTAAGGGGTAACGGTTCTTGACCGTCCGCTTGTTCAACTCCCGGTAATCAATGCACATCCGGTGTGAACCATCCTTTTTCTTGACAAAAAGGATCGGCGCTCCCCACGGCGAGCTACTCGGTCGAATAAACCCCTTCCCCAGCAGCTCCTGCAGCTGTGAGGATAACTCTTGCATCTCTGGTGGCGCAAGGCGATAGTACGCCTTGGCGATAGGTGTTGCCCCCGGAACCAAATCGATACGGAACTCTACCTGCCTCTCGGGAGGCACACCCGGCAACTCCTCGGGGAAAACATCTGGGAACTCACGCACTATCGGGACCTCATCGACCAACCTCGGTCTCTCTGCATCTACTCTCGTATCCACCACATAAGCCACAAACCCACTACAGCCCTGCTGTAGGCTCTGCCTCGCTCTAGTGGCCGAACAAAATGCTAAACCAGAACGGGTACCCTCGCCATAAACCGTAAGAACTCCCCTACTAAGGTCTCATATGGTCACCAACTGTCGCTCGCAGTCGATAACCGCTCCAAACCTGCTCAACCAGTCCATGCCCACGATGACACAGACATCTCCCATCGCAATCGGGACCAAATCAATCGGAAACTCAACGCCGAAAATCTCGAGTACACATCCTCGAATCACATCAGTGGCATACACCGCTCTCTCGTCAGCTATGGAAACTCACAAAGGTCGACTCAACGCCTCTCGACAGATACTGATATGCTGACTAAAGGCTAATGACACAAAAGACCGGCTCACACCCGAGTCAAATAACACCAAAGTAGGTACAGAACTCACAAGAAATGTACCTACGCATATCATAATATAAGCATAACACCA
Organism: Lactuca virosa; assembly: GCF_052849685.1. Lineage (NCBI taxonomy): Eukaryota > Viridiplantae > Streptophyta > Magnoliopsida > Asterales > Asteraceae > Lactuca > Lactuca virosa. The sequence continues at coordinate 57,425,977 of NC_136433.1, forward strand.
TAAACTCAAAATAAATAGATGAAAGAACACATACCAGCCACAACATCTGGCGCTGTGCGGACCTCCTCCGCTGTCAACTGGAAGGCTCTCCCGCGAGCCTTTGGCGCCTCGGCCTTCAGTGTCCGACTCTCTGCAGCTCGAACGGCAGTAGTGGCAGATCCATGTGATGCTCCCTAGGCTGACCCCCGCAACTGCGGACACTCGGCCTTCCGGTGTCCGGTCTGGTTGCAGTGAAAACAGACTGCAAACCCCTTAGGGTAATCCTTGGCCATGTGCCCCTCCTTGCCACACTTGTTGCAAGACCCTGCTCTGCAAACCCCCTCATGACTCTTGCCGCACTTGCCACAAGTGCGGCTCTTCTGGTTTCCTGATCTCGAATCGGCGGGCTTGGCCCGCTTGGCTGCCGGCTGGGACTGTGCCGGTCGCCGATCCCTCCCTTGAGACTCCGCCTCCTCCCTGGCCTGAGTCTCAAGCTCAATCTCCCTCTTCCGGGCATTTTCCTGAAGCTCGGCAAATGTACGGTACGACGAGTTTGCCACGAACTCGTGGATGTCTCTCCTCAAAATGCTCAAATACCGACTCATGTGTGCCTTCTCGGAAGACACGTGCTCAGGGCTGAACATCGCCCTCTCATGGAACATCCTGGTGATCACTGTAACAGACTCGGTACCCTGCTTGAGGGTCAAGAACTCCTGGACCAAACGTTCCCTTTCCACCGGGGGAACGTACTCATCACGAAACATAGCGGTGAACCTCTCCCAGGTCACCGCGGCAAGCTCTGCAGAAGAGTAATGCGCTGTCACAAACTTCCACCAGTCCTTCGCTCCCAAGCGAAGCTGGTTCAGCGCGAACCGAACTCTCAGATGCTCCGGGCAAGAACACGTATAGAAGCATCCCTCAATATCAGAAATCCATCTCATCGCAGCGATCGGATCCTGCGTCCCGTCAAACTCTGGTGGCTTCGTGTTGCTGAACTCTCGGTACAGCAACGAGTCACCACCCTGCGGCCTCGCAGCAGCGACGGCGGCGGTGGTTGTAGCAACAACAGCATCAGTAAGAGCATCAGTAAGAGCACCCAAACATCTCTGGTATCTCGGCTCGGATGGCAGCAGCCACCTCCTCATGAATCAACCTGCAGATCTCCTCATCACTAACACCACTGCTCTCAGGTGTGTGGCGTGTCCGAACCATGATGTCTCTCTGAAATACAACACAAAATATCAGAGACTCACTCGAGTGTGCACACACTCGATATCCCATTCCTACTCGATCCCTGCTACCCTAAGGATTCTTACTTGGGCTGCGTACTGATCTGGTGTCTTCGTTAGTACGGGCCCAATACTACCGTCCACACCGCATCAGTATTAACCCAAGGTCCTCCTCCTAGGATCCCAAATCCCAAGTACTCTACTCTCACTATGCATAGTCTACTCTCTAGCAGATCTCTCATAAGCTCCTCGCTGCTATCTACTCACTCTCAAGCATCTCCTAGCAGCAAAACCCCTAGGCTAAGGCATCACAAATCAGGCCACTCTAGTCCTAATAAGAATACCTAGCCTACTCTAGCGTGCATAACATATTATCTCATATCTCATAACACATAATATAAGGGTATTTTGGGAAATCACCGTTCGGGTGCTGGCTGATCGTACACACTGCTCTGCTCTGCTCTTTTCAAAATCTTTTTACTCTTTTAGAAAAATTTTGTTTTATTTCGAAAAATTCCTCAAATCCTCAGTTTGAATTCAAATGCGCTCGAAGGTGCATCCGAATCCCTCAAACCAAGGCTCTGATACCAACTTGTAACACCGAAATTTTAAACAATTTTTCACATTTTCAAAAACATACTTTCATTCATAAACATTATAAAAATGTCATTGTATCACATATCAATCCATAGAAACACATCCCCAAGATCATAATGTATAAAACTCCTCATGTGTGTACTGATCATGCCGGCGCCTTCCCGCGATCCTCATTGGTACCTGAAACACATAACACAGCACTGTAAGCATAAATGTTTAGTGAGTTCCCCAAAAAACCACATATAACACATATTAGCCACTCGAGGCTGTAACTCTGTGGACCCTCTGGTCCTAACTCTGTGGACCCTCTGGTCCTAACTCTGTGAACCTTCCGGTTCTAACTCTGTAAACTATGGAACATACACGACATGAATCATATAGAAATAATGCAGTGTATCATAATCACATAAATAGCATACAAGATACTCTGTCACATAACTCTAATTACCACTCTAGGTAAAGTATAGTGAGAAGACTCACCTCGGGTAACTCGGTAAATCTCGAGCTCGGTAAAATCTGGTCTAGCCCCCGCCTAATCACATGGAATAAGCACTCTAATCAATACAACCCTCAAGGCTAGACTAATCCCTCTCTTAGTACTCTCAGAAGGGTAAAAGACCATTTTATCCCTCTCATGGCTCAAAGACCCTAATATTGACCAAACCCTAAAAGTCAACAAAAGTCAACGGTCAAACTTTGACCAGACTCGTCGAGTGCACTCGTGTGACTCGGCGAGTACATGCATGTCCTCTTCGCCGCTGGTCCTCACTCGACTCGCTGAGTCAACCCTACACTCAACGGGTTATCACAGGTCGCGAATCGCGGGGCAACCCGACTCGACTCGTCGAGTCCCTTATGGGCTCGGCGAGTTCCTCCCATGAAAACACTCAAACGATCTTTTGAGGTCAGATCTGCTTCACCAACCAGTAGATCCAACCTTCTAACACTCGAAAGTCACGTAAAGGTTCAAACTTTACGTTCATGCAATGCTTATAAGACCAAAAATGGAGAAATAACCTTTAAAATGGGGTTTTACTCTCAAGGCTCACATGAAACCTCATAAAGCTGGAAGCTTGGGACCTTTTGGACCTCTCAAGGTCCAGATCTATCATCTATACCCAAAGGGACCTCATATGCTTCACAATCTAACTCAAAATTGTGCAAAGGAAACCCTAGATTCAAGGAATCTATCAAATACACAAAATAGGAAGGAACTTGTACCTCAAAACGTGAATCTCAGTGTGAACAACACAGATCCAAGCTCCACAACCGATCTAGCTTGGATTTTCTCGCTCCTTCTTGCAAGATCACACCAAAGGGTGAAGAATTAGCCTCCAAAATGCTCTCTAAGCTTTCTTTTCTCTATAGGGTTTTCACAGGGGAGTAGTGGCCGCAAATGACGGCCATAAGGGCCTTTAAATAGGGCTCGGGCCCTGAGATTTAGGGTTTCACTTTACAGCGCGGACTCGCCAAGTCCACGCATCGACTCGTCGAGTCCGATCATTAATCCAGACAAGAATTCGCGATCCTACTCGGCGAGTCTGAGCGCCTACTCGCCGAGTCCCTCCCTAAAACTTAAGATAAATACTTAAAATAAGATACCTGGGAATCCAGATGTTACACCATGCAAGAGATCTAGCCATTCCATGAAGATTGTTACTATTTTTCCAAGTTTGATCTCTTTTGGTGGGGTGCAAACCACCAAGTTATTAACTGTATGGGTTAAGAAGGATTATTGGACTCAGATCTGTAGTTTGGACGTAGTGTCTTAAGGGATTAAGCAGTTTTGGAGAAAGTGGCTCAATAGGAGAGTACGCTGGGCGTACAAGCCAGTACGCGCAGCGTACAAGCCATTTCAGCAGAACGCGTAGCGTTCAGAAGGGTACGCTCAGCATACGCTCAGACAGCTGACCTTATGTTATTGGGCCTTGGGTTGGGCCAAGCCATGGACATAGTAGTATTTGCGCCGTGATGGGCCTTCGGGAGTCTGTTAAGGGCCCAAGGACTAGTTGGGCTTGAGAGTAAAGCCCATTTGAGGAGTTGGGCCCAATTTCGAAAATTGGGCCACTTGGGGATTTAATGGGCTTCAATGAGTTTGAAAGGAATAGAAAGGATTGGGCCTTGTCCATGGTTCAAATTAGATCAAAAGAGGTAAAATAGTCATTTTGCCCTTAGCATGTGTGGCAACCCAAAAAATTTCAGGAAAATTTAAACTTTTCAAACCAATCCATGTCAATAAAAATTGTTCAAACATTAACAAAGTTCTCAATTGATTTCAAAAAGATTCCATATCAGAGTTCCCAGAAAATCCGAAAGTATAAAATATGGAGATGTGTACGTCACGCCTTCGCCTTGCCATGGTCAGCTGAAGTACCTGAAACAATAATCCAAAAATGTAAGCTCGAAGGCTTAGTGAGTTAACCCCAAAATACCAACATCTAGCATCCAACAACAACAATAATAATAACAAACAACATGTATAATGAGCCTTCAGCATGACTGGACTGACTCCTCAGGGCCTACAGCCTATATGGACAGCTCCCGAGCCTTCGGCCCGACTGGACCGCCTCCTCAGGGCCTACAGCCTATCCGGACTGCCCCGGGTATGTTGGCCTCACCGCACAAAGCAAGACTCTGCCTCAACCCAACCCAACCACATATGTCGACATATATATATATATATATATATATATATATATATATATATATATATATATATATATATATATATATATATATATATATATATATATATATATATATATATATATATATATATATATATATAGCACATAATCAACAATAAACACAGATCATACCAACTGCTAAGCATAGCATCATCCTATCTACCAGGTTATCAATCTAACAGATCATAATACCATAACAACCTAACTACTAGGGTACCAATCTAACTGATCATAAATATGTAACAACCTACTAAAATCCGGGATAAAATCCCAAGGGACCGACCTAGTGACGAAGACCTTGTTCGTATAGTGAGGAGAACTCACCTAGCAAGTAGTGCAGAACTGAACGGAGAGTCTTCAACTGCTACCTCCGACACCCTCAACTGTCCGATGATGAACACTAAGTAATTAATAAAGTCTTGAAGATGTCAAAAGAGTCCATATGCTTAAGTCCATTATTGGCCCAATTTACCAAATTGGGCCCACCCTCCTAATTCGGCCTAACCTCATGATTCACTATCCCAACCTGGCCCAACAAATATTATCTACATAGCCTAATAAAGGCCTAATCCAATTTGGCCCATAAACGACCCAAAGCCCTAAGCCCACTTGTCATGAGTCCAACAGAGAGCGTACGCAGGGCGTACCTCTCTGGTTACGCTGGGCGTAATGTTGCTCTACGCTGATCGCCATCAGGATAGTTGACCCTGTACGCTGGGCGTACAGAAATTACACGGGGCGTACGCGGATTTCACCATGATCTTAATAAGTGCTTAATGGCTTAAGCTCTTAAGCCCATATCCCAGATCCATCGACCAAATATGCCATAGAACCAAAAAGTTTCGGACTTTATCACTTTGGACGTCCAGAAGGTCCTTAACTCATGGTCTTAACCCATTAAGACCTTCTCACTTCATGCATGGGACAAGCCTAGCTATTGGGGACTGATTTTTATCACTTAGGACCTGTCCTAAGGTCTGAAAGGACAACTTATTTCGTCTAAGACGTCACATGCACCATCTTGGGACTCTTGGGACAATAAGACCTTCATAAAGTTAAATGTCTAGATCTAAAGCAAGCAAGCATAAAGTTTCAATCTTTTTACCTTCTGGAGCTTTAATGGCACAACACAACTTCAGATCTATAGTCTTGCTTTCCTCCTCTAGCTCCTTGGTTCAATATCTTCACCCTCCAAGGTTCAAAATGAACACCAACTCACACTTCTCGCACATACTAGGGTTTGGGACGTTCTCTGAGGTATGGAGGCTGAGGATAAGCAAAAGAATGAGCCATAAGGGTGTTTATATAGTCCCCAACCCCGATTATTAGGGTTCTCACCTGACGTGAGTACGCCTAGCGTACATGAGTGTACGCCCAGCGTACATGAGTGTATGCCCAGCGTACTAGGGCGCGCCTAGTACGCCCAACATACCCATATGTACGCTCATCGTACTCCTTCCTGACCAAAAGTTGCAACTTTAGTCCTTATACTTCCCGTGACTCAACACAACCCACTCCAAGGACTAACAAAGGCAATAATCAAAAGAAGGCGGGTTTCGAAATATACCTGCCAGGTTCGGGGCGTTACAACTCTCCCCCACTTAATCTAGACTTCATCCCCGAAGTCGGATGCTGCGAAAAGATCTGGGTAGTGCTCTCTCATTTTGGACTCTGGCTCCCAAGTCCACTCGGATCCCTTACGGTGCCGCCACTGCACCTTGACCAGCGGTATTTCCTTGTTACGCAGAATTTTTATTTTCCTTTCCAAAATAGCCACCAGCTGCTCCACGTAGTTCAGGTGCTCATCAACCTGAACATCATCCAGCGATACCACTACATCCTCATCCAAAATGCAGTTCCGTAATTGGGAAACGTAAAAAGTGTTGTGTATCTGACTGAGCTCCTCCGAGAGATCCAGTCTATAAGCAACCTTGCCAACTCTGGCCATCACTCGAAATGGTCCGATAAACCGGGGACCCAATTTTCCCCTCTTCCTGAAACGGATCACACCCTTCCAGGGTGAGACCTTCAGGAGCACCATATCTCCGACCTGGAACTCCAACTCAGATCGACGCCGGTCAGCGTAACTCTTTTGCCGACACTGAGCAGTCTGAAGTCTCTGTCTGATCTGCTGAATCGTCTCGGTAGTTTGCAGAACTACCTCGGTCCGACCCATAACCTTGTGACCTACCTCAACCCAGCAGACTGGGGTGCGACATCTCCTGCCATACAACAGCTCATAAGGCGGGGCACCAATGCTGGAGTGAAAGTTGTTATTGTATGAGAACTCAACGAGAGGAAGGTAGGAATCCCAACTCCCACCAAAGTCAATAACACAGGCTCTCAACATGTCCTCAAGAGTCTGTATGGTCCACTCACTTTGGCCATCTTTTTGCGGATGATAAGTTGTACTGAGGTGCAGTCGTGTGCCCAGTTCCTCATGGAACTTCTGCCAAAATCGTGAGATGAACGGAACATCACAGTCTGAGACAATAGAGACCGAAACTCCATGTCGCACGACAATCTCGCGTACGCATGACTCAGCTAACTTCTCGACTGATGAGCCCTCCCGAATGGCGAGAAAGTGAGCAATCTTGGTCAGTCGATCCACGATGACCCATATGGCGTCGAAACCCCTTGTCGTCCTTGGCAGCTTGGTGATGAAATCCATCGTGATCTGCTCCGATTTCCACATGGGAACCTCAAGAGGCTGCAACTTCCCATGTGGCCTCTGATGCTCAGCCTTGACCATCCTACAGGTCAGGCACCTCTCCACGTACTCAGCGATTTCTCGTTTCATGCACGGCCACAAATAACTCAAACATAAATCCCGGTACATCTTGGTGGCCCCGGGTGAATGGAAAAACGAGACTTATGATCCTCCTCCAACATAATCTGTCTGACCCCACCAGTCATCGGAACCCAGACCCGACCATAACGTGTCATCAATCCGTGACTATCCTGCTCAAACCGGGTGTTCTCACCCTTTATCTTCTCTAGTTTCTAGTTCTCCCTACACATACCCTCCGACTGAGCTCCTTTGAGCAAGCTCACGAGCGGGGAATCCACTGATATCCTCATGTATGTCACCAGGACAGAAGGTCTGGCCGCCTTGCGGCTTAAAGCGTCAGCAACCACATTCGCTTTACCAGGGTGGTAAAGGATCTCACATTCGTAATCCTTGACTACATCCAGCCACCTACGCTGCCTCATAGGTTCGGCCGATCCATAATATACCTCAAGCTCTTGTGGTCCGTATAGATGGTACAACGGACTCCATAGAGGTAATGTCTCCAAATCTTGAGAGTGAATACCACTGCTCCCAACTCCAGATCATGTGTGCGGTATCTCGACTCGTGCGGCTTCAGCTGCCGCGACGCATAGGCTATAGCCTGTCTTCTCTGCATGAGGACTGCTCCCAGACCTGTGATGGATGCATCACAGTATACCACAAAATCCTCCACCCCTTCGGGGAGGGTCAAGACTGGGGCTTCGCACAAACGCTGCCTGAGGGTCTCAAACGCCCTTTGCTGCTCTGGGACCCACTGAAAATCCACCCCCTTCCTCGTCAGACGAGTGAGGGGTACTGCAATCTTGGAGAAATCCTGAATGAATCTCCGGTAGTACCCTGCCAAACCCAAAAAGCTCATGATGTCTGAGGGGGGTCTCGGGACCTCCCACCGCATAACTACCTCGATTTTGGCCGGATCGACCAAAATCCCATCTTGGTTAACGAGATGCCCTAGAAACTGAACCCCTCGTAACCAAAACTCGCACTTCGAGAACTTGGCATAAAGCCGTTCTCGCCTCAGAACCCCCAATAACTCTCGTAGATGCTCCTTGTGTTGCTCCTGGGGCTTGGAATACACCAAGATATCGTCAATGAACACTATGACCGAGCGATCGAGCATCGGCCTGCAAACCCGATTCATCAAGTCCATAAAAATCATCGGCGCATTGGTGAGTCCAAATGGCATCACCACAAACTCGTAATGTCCATACCGAGTCCTAAACTCCGTCTTCTCCACATCCTCCTCCCTCACCCCCTGACCTGATGGTATTCGGACCTCAAATCAATCTTGGAAAACCAAGATGCCCCCATGCAGCTGATCAAAAAGGTCGCCTATCCTTGGGAGTGGGTAACAGTTCTTCACTGTTAACTTGTTCAACTCCCTGTAGTCTATGCACTTCCAATGCGATCCATCATTCTTCTTCACGAAGAGTATCGGGGCTCCCCATGGAGAACTGTTGGGGCGAATGAACTGTTTCCCCAGCAGTTCCTGCAGCTGTGACGACAGCTCCTGCATCTCCGGTGGTGCCAGCTGGTACGACGCCTTAGCTACAGGGGCCGCACCCGGCACTAGGTCGATCCTAAACTTGACCTGTCTTTCCGGAGGTATTCCGGGTAACTCTTCCGGAAATACGTCGGTGAACTCCCTGACTACTGGGACCTCTGAAACTGAAGGGTGACTGCTGACCCGCGTATCCTCAACATACGCAAGGTAACCCGCACACCCGTGTTGGATATACTGCCGAGCACTGGCAGCTGAACAAAACCCGGAACCCGATCTGGTGCCCTCACCATAAATCACCAGTTCTCCCCCACTTGGGGTTCGAACTACAACCCGCTGACCTTCGCAGTCGATCATGGCACCGAACCGACTCAGCCAATCCATTCCCACAATCACGCCGACATCCCTCATGGGGATGGGGATCAGGTCAATCGGAAAGGGTATCCCAAATATTTCTAATGTGCAACCCCGATAAGTTGAAGAAGCAAAAACCCCAAGCTTGCTGGCAATAGATGAAGGGTTTTATGCATAAGAACAATCCTATGTGCTCATACAAACCCTAATGCTTGGATCTAGGTTTCTCTATTGTACATGTAATGAATCCAAGACTTACAAACCCTAATCTAGCATACATAATATCAAAATTAACATATAACATCAGATCTAGATGTTTACCTCTTCAAATAGTAGCTTGAATCTTCTTCTCTTGAGCTTAGAATCACAATTGTAATTCCTCTAATGGATCACAAACACCACACAAGCAAGAAGGCAGCTTTGAGAGAGAGGAGGATGCTAATTTTCGGCCTAGGGTTTTCTCTTGGGAACAAGTGTCCGAAAATTGCATGCAAGGGTCTTTATTTATACTATAGGATGCTAGGGTTTTAGTCTAAACCCTAATGGGTAGCTTAGCCACCAAGCAGCCCAAGGAACCTTCTGGAATAGGGCCCTTGGATGAAAATATGATGATCCCTCATCATAATTTCGTTCCCCCCTTAGTCCATTAGGTTTCCCAGCCCAAAACTCAACTATCACACATTTGACAGTTTATGCCCCTTTATTTAATTAATCTCTTTTAGTCACCAAATTAATTCCTAATTAATTTATGACTAATACTAATTAAATAAATATGATTTCTCCTTTAATATATTATTCTTATAATATATTAATAAACCATAATATCCTCTCTCTTTCCTTAAATTACCTTGTCAAGTTGCTTTGGTGAAGGCAACCCAAAAGGACCATGCATAACCGGGTCAAGTACATACCAAATATAGTTACGGGCTTAGACACTAATCCAACAGTCTCCCACTTGGATAAGTCTAGTAACTATATCTCACATACGACTTCAGGATCCGGTCAGCAATCGTAGCTCTTATACGCTTCTGTCAACTCTGATCAAAATCTTTTCCTTCAGATAAGGGATCGTATAATCCTCTGTTCTAGATAACATGCCGACAATACTTATTGTCCAGCATTTTGTTTCTCGATCTCTGATTTGTTCGACATAGAATTCAGTTGAACACATCAACCTCATCCTGACCGGGCCCGACACATAAGTCAAACCAAATCATCGAGTGGCCAAGATATCGCTTTTATACTCTTAGAATAAAAGGAATAGAAAACTTCGACTTATATTCTTTTATTATCTACTAGCTAAGTTACACACAATAATACGTTTTATAACATCAAGTTACTGATGCGTTTTCGTATTATCAATGCATAATCAACTAGCAAACAATAACCATATCTCTAGGTTTAAAGATTATATGATATTATCATCTTGCGATCACTTGTGATATCTTTCATGAAGTGATACTAGCAAGTGCGGGTTTATTCCAATGCTCAAAACATATTTCATAAGCACTCATAAACTTTTTAGCAAACCTTTGCTATGTCTAAAACCTTTTAGACAATCTACAAACAAATTTATGACAATCTTCTTTCATATCTACTTCCAACATATGAGTGATTGTGGACTATTCGAACAATCTTATTATTCAGGAAGTCAAAACATGCAAAATGGAAATAACAGATAAATAATCAACACAAGATAGTAACTTTCTTATAAATAACACACCTTTATTTAATCATCAAAATGTTGAATACAAAATTATCCATTACAAATTTCCTACCTATCTAATCTAAACTAATATCGTCCTTTAGCCCAATGCTCCTAGCGTGCTTCAAATGCTTGACCCTACTCAGTCCCTTCGTAAGGGGATCTGCTGGGTTATCTTCTGACGATACCCTCTTCACAACGAGGAGTCCCTCTTCTACCCGATGTCTAATAAAATGGTATTCCTGTCAATATGTCGAGATCTGCCATGATCCCTTGGTTCCTTGGTCAAGGCAACCGCTCCTTCATTATCACAGAAAATTTCCATGGGCTCCTTTATGGATGGCATAACTCCAAGGTCTCCTATGAAGTTCTTCAACCATATAGCCTCTTTTGACGCTTTGCTTGCTGCAATGTACTCTGATTTGCACGTTGAATCAGTTACGGTCTCTTGCTTGGAACTTTTCCAAGTCACTGCTCCTCCGTTTAGGGTAAAGACCCAGCCTGACTGCGATCGGTAATTATCCCGATCCGTTTGAAAACTAGCGTCATTGTACCCTCGCACCCTTAAGTCATCACTCCCACCGAGGACTAGAAACCATTCCTTGGTCCTTCGTAGGTACTTAATAATATTCTTGACAGCAATCCAATGCGCTCTACCAGGGTTCCCTTGATATCTGCTGACCATGTTCAAAGCGAAGGCCACATTAGGGCGAGTACAGGTCATAGCGTACATAATCGAGCCAACTGCGGAAGCGTAAGGTACTCGGCTCGTATCAGCTATCTCTGCCTCTATACTTGGGCTCTGATTCTTACTCAGTTTGGCATTGCATTGAATTGGCAACTCCCCTTTCTTGGAATTTTCCATACTAAAACGTTTTAGTACCTTTTCCAAGTATGTATCCTGACTGAGTCCTATCAGTCTCTTACTTCTGTCTCTCACTATCCTTATTCCCAAAATATACGCAGCCTCTCCGAGGTCCTTCATAGCGAAACACTTCCCAAGCCAGGACTTGACCTCCTGCAAGGTTGGGATGTCGTTTCCTATGAGCAGTATGTCATCGACATACAATACGAGGAAGCTCATTATACTCCCACTGGCCTTGACATACACACATGACTCATCTTCGCTTCGCAGAAAGCCAAATTCTTTGACCATCTCGTCAAAACAAAGATTCCATCTGCAAGACGCTTGCTTTAATCCATAAATGGATTTTTCAAGCTTGCACACCCTATTGGGATGCTTCGCATCGACAAAACCCTCTGGCTGATTCATGTAAACATCCTCAGCCAACTTCCCATTTAGGAAAACGGTTTTTACGTCCATCTGCCAAATTTCATAATCATGAAACGCAACTATTGCGAGCATTACCCTAATAGACTTTATTTTCGCAACTGGCGAGAAGGTCTCATCATAGTCAACTCCAGGAGTTTGAGTAAAGCCCTTCGCGACCAATCGCGCTTTATAAGTGTGCACTTTCCCATCCATGTCTGTCTTCTTCTTGAAGATCCACTTGCACCCGACTGTCTTACGACCTGGTACATTATCAACCAAATTCCAAACTTGGTTGTCATAGACTGAATCTCGCTGTCCATTGCCTCTTTCCATTTAGCAGACTCTAGGCCTGCCGTGGCTTCCTTATAGCTATTAGGTTCGTCCAGATTTACTAGTGTACTATCACTAATAAACGTATCCCCGTCAGTAGTAATATGGAAACCATAAAACTGGGGTGGAACACTAACTCTACATGAGCGTCTAAGAGGTAAGGACTGGTCAATTGGTTCAACAGGAGTTTCCTCCTCAGGTTGAGCGCCAGTGTTAGAGATTCCTTCATCTCCTGACTCTTGAAGCTCTTCAAGGTCAATCTGACCCCACTGTCTCCTTGACTTATGAGTTCTCTCTCTCTGAAAACCCCTCTCCTAGCAACAAAGACAACATTGTCACTTGGTCTATAGAAGAGATAGCCAAAAGACTTCTATGGATAGCCGATGAAATAATACTTCTCACTACAAGGTTCTAGCTTGTTGTGAGTCTCTCGTCTTACGAAAGCTTCACAACCCCAAACCTTGATATGTGCTAACGAGGGAGCTTTCCATGTCCACATCTCGTGAGGTGTCTTGGCAACCTTCTTGGTGGGAACTAAGTTAAGGATATGGGCGGCAGTCTCTAAGGCATACCCCCAGAATGAGATTGATAACGAAGCACGACTCATCATAGAACGAACCATGTCCAACAAGGTTCGATTACGCGTCTCAGCCACACCATTCAATTGTGGCGTTCTAGGAGGCGTCAATTGTGAAACTATTCCACATTCTTTTAGATGGTCGTGAAACTCAAGACTTAGGTACTCTCCTCCTCGATCAGATCGTAGCATCTTGATTTTCCTGCCCAGCTGATTCTCCACTTCGTTCTTAAACTCTTTGAACTTTTCAAAGGTTTCTGACTTTTGCTTGATTAAATAGATATATCCATATCTGCTATAATCGTCTGTAAAAGTCACGTAGAAGCGACAAGCGTCCCTTGTGGTGGATCTAAAGGGTCCACATACATCAGTATGTATGAGATCCAATACACCCTCACCCCTTTCACATGTGCCAGTAAAGGGTGACTTGGTCATCTTCCCAAGTAAACAAGACTCACACACGTCATCGTCCCTAAGGTCGAATGACTCCAAGACTCCATTCTTTTGGAGTTGGGCTATGCATTTCTTGTTAACATGGCCAAGGCGACAATACCACAAGCATGCTTTGTCCAAACTTGTGGACGAATCAATATTCAAAACATCATTTCCTAAATTATCTATAATTAACACAGATTCATAAATCCCATTACAAGGTAATGCATTGAAATAAAAGACACCATTCAAATAAGCATTAATAGAACCATTACTATTATCAAACGAATATCTGAAACCTTGTCTAAACAATCCATGAAAAGAAATGATGTTCCTTGCCATATCTGGCGAATAGCAACAATTATTTAAATCTAGTCCTAACCCATTACTCAACACTAAGGAATAAACTCCGATCTTGGTTACTAGTGAAGACTTCTTGTTTCCCATGATCAAGTTTATCCTTCCATGCTCAACTTCCCTACTTTCTTTTAGCCCCTGCAAATCAGAACAAATGTGGTAACCACATCCAGTATCAAGGACCCACGAAGTAGCAAGTGATGAGTTATTAGATTTAATTAAATACATACCTGCAAAGGTGGGCTTTATCTTCCCATCCTTAATGTCCTGCAGATATTTTCGGCAGCTTCGTTTCCAGTGGCCCTTCTGGTGCCAATAGAAGCACTCTGCTTCCTTGGGATTAGAAGAGGGTTTAACAGAACCTGCTTTGGTCCCACTAGAAGAGGAACCATCTTGGGTCTTACCCTTTTGGTGGCTCTTAGAAGGAGCCTTCCTCTTCTTTCCCTTTCCTTGGCCAATTGCCAACACAGGAGCAGCTACAGTAGATGATGATGCAATAGATTTGTCCTTGAGGTTGCTCTCAGCTGTCCTCAGGAGCCCTTGAAGTTTACTCAGGGTGACCTCTTCCTTATTAATGTGGTAGGTCATTCTAAACTGGTTGTAGCAGGAAGGCAAGGAGTGGAGGATGATGTCGATAGCCAAATCCTCATCAAACTTAACATTAAGTTTGAGAAGATGATCAACATACCTTTGCATTCTTTGCAAATGAGCAGTTAGGGATTCTCCACTCCCCATCCTAGCGGTGATCATGTTGGTAATGATCTCATAGCGCTCTTGCCTCGCGCTCTGGTGGTACCTGTCCAGCAAATCTTGATGCATCTCATATGGATACATGTCCTCATAGGACTTTTGGAGTTCGAGGTTTATGGTGGCCAACATGATGCAATGAACTTTCGTCGCATCACGCTCGTGGGCCTCAAATGCGGCCATCTCTTCAGGAGTAGCTTCTTCTGGGTTGAATTTTTCTAGTTTCTCGTCGAGGACATATTCTTTGTCCTCGTAGCGAGTTATCATGCGAATGTATCTCATCCACTCATTGAAGTTCGACCCATCAAATGTCACCTTTTGACACAGGTTCATCAACGAGAATGACCCAGAAGTGTTGTTGTTTGCGTTTGCGTTAGACATCTGAAATAGAAAGAAACAAAGTTTGATTAGAAATGAATCCCTAATTAAACACCCAAATGAGAAATTAGGGCTAGCATCCAACAACATTATTTACAACTTAGAAAAGGGATGCCGTAATCTAAAAGTAAATAATTTGAAGGTAAGTGAATGACGATTCACTAATTTTCACCACGAAAAACAAAATAGAGATTAAGTTTTAAATGTATTTGAAAATTCCTAGATTTCTTTTGAGATTCATTGAACATTTCAATGGCATGTTTAAATCTCGATATGCACTTCAAATTTGCGACTGGGATGCCGAGGATCGCAAACAAGTTGTGAATAACCATGCGAATCAACATGGTGCACCCAATGTCTCTATCACCTAATCAATGTGCCGGTTAGCCACGCACGCTCCATTGATCTATGATAAACATCGAGCCACCCTTTGTCACCAATGTCAATCCCAAATTAGTGCGCCGGTTAGCCACGCGTGCTCCACTAACGTTTGACAGGGGTACAAAGTGTAATTCCATGGAATAGCATCATTTTCACATTTTACCCTAAAGTAACTAAGATTGAGAAGTTATAAAACAATGTAGTTACTTTAATATTTACATTATACTTATAATGAGGAATTAAGTGCCCTATCCTATCCGTTCGGCTAACGATCCTCCACCAGTCAAGCAAGCGGTAGGTGTGAGTGTACACCCATTAAGCGTCATTTTATAGGCAGCAACCTTATACCCACCTTATAGACCGGCTTCGTGAATGAGGCTTACTAGCGATAAGACTAGCTTATTCTTATATATATATATATATATATATATATATATATATATATATATATATATATATATATATATATATATATATTAATCTTGTAATAGATAAAGTATAAGATTGAATTTTAAACTTGTAAAATTCTAAGGGTTGAAATTTAAAATTTTCAAAATTAAACTTTTAATCAAAAAATTAAATTTCAAAACTTGAGGGCAAGTTTTGAACTTTTCAAAACACAAGGGATCAAATAACAAATAATATAAATCAAACAATTAATTTAGTGATTATCTATATTTGACTTAATTCAATTTCTTGCAAGATAAGTTACCCAATTAATTCAAATAATCAATTTTAATCATATAAGGAATTTATTATCTAATCAATTGGTAATTATCTTGTGTTTTGGCAAGGATAATCTTTCAATAACAATAAAATTCGAATTTTATCAGTTGAAAACATATAAGGCAATTATTCTTCACCAAAACAGCAAGAAATCCCGAGATATCCTCTGTCTGAGTCCCTAACTCGTCGAGTAGCAATCTGAACTCGCCGAGTAGGGCCAACTCACCGAGTCCAGATACTGACTCGCCAAGTTGGTTCGGGCAGAGGCAAGAAAATCGTTTTTCAGCAAGAATTCGACAATTGAATCACATACAACAGAAACCAATCAAGGCTCTGATACCACTGAAGGGTTTTATGCATAAGAACAATCCTATGTGCTCATACAAACCCTAATGCTTGGATCTAGGTTTCTCTATTGTACATGTAATGAATCCAAGACTTACAAACCCTAATCTAGCATACATAATATCAAAATTAACATATAACATCAGATCTAGATGTTTACCTCTTCAAATAGTAGCTTGAATCTTCTTCTCTTGAGCTTAGAATCACAATTGTAATTCCTCTAATGGATCACAAACACCACACAAGCAAGAAGGCAGCTTTGAGAGAGAGGAGGATGCTAATTTTCGGCCTAGGGTTTTCTCTTGGGAACAAGTGTCCGAAAATTGCATGCAAGGGTCTCTATTTATACTATAGGCTGCTAGGGTTTTAGTCTAAACCCTAATGGATAGCTTAGCCACCAAGCAGCCCAAGGAACCTTCTGGAATAGGGCCCTTGGATGAAAATATGATGATCCCTCATCATAATTTCGTTCCCCCCTTAGTCCATTAGGTTTCCCAGCCCAAAACTCAACTATCACACATTTGACAGTTTATGTCCCTTTATTTAATTAATCTCTTTTATCACCAAATTAATTCCTAATTAATTTATGACTAATACTAATTAAATAAATATGATTTCTACTTTAATATATTATTCTTATAATATATTAATAAACCATAATATCCTCTCTCTATCCTTAAATTACCTTGTCAAGTTGCTGTGGTGAAGGCAACCCAAAAGGACCATGCATAATCGGGTCAAGTACATACCAAATATAGTTACGCGCTTAGACACTAATCCAACAATAGAAACTAATAACGAACACTCGAGCTCCCCTAAAGGCAGACCGAGCCCGCTAACGAAAGTCTGAGAAACGAACGACCGACTCGCACCCGAGTCGAATAATACCAAGGCAGGTAGGGATTTCACTAAAAACGTACCTAATACAGGTACACACAAAATTAAGAATAAGCAGTATTATATTCAACAAGAAAGAGTATAGGAACATACCGGCCACTACATCTGGTGCTGCTCTAGCCTCCTTGGCAGTGAGCTGGAAAGTGCGTCCCCGAGCCTTCGGAGGCTCTGCACCGCCCTGCCTCCCGTCGGTGATCCTCAATGTAGCTGGCGCTGGAGCCTGCACCGGTCTGGCAGCTAACTGCGGACAGTGGGTCTTCACATGACCCACCTGATGACAGTGAAAGTAAATCCTCATATCCGGGGTAGAGACGGGCTGGCGGCACTCCCGTGCGTAATGTCCCTCCTTGCCACATTTGTGTCATCCTATACTCAGTCGACACACTCCTGTATGAACCCTTCCGCACTTCCCACAAGTGCGTCCACGCTGCCCTCCCGACCTAGAATCTGCGGCCTTGAACCGCTTCTGCACCGGCTGCGCCTGACCTGGGGCCTGCCTCGACTCACGTAACTGTAACTCAATCTCCAACTCACGCCGCCTTGCGGCCTCCTGAAGCTCCAATAAGGTATCACATCTCTGTGTCGCGACAAACTGCCTGACCCCAATCCCGATCCGGATCCAGCTCCAAAGCGTCTCGTAACCACCATACTGAAAATATACCAATAAATATATCAGATAATCCAATGATAAATGGGAACCAACCCCCAACTAACCCTAAGGATTATGACTTCCTTGACACGCGTATGGGTCCTATGCTTTCAGCAGTACGGGCCCATACTACCTTCCACACCTACCCATATCTGTCTCAAGTATCATCATAACGCCCTAGCATATACATACATGGTGATCACTCTACTCTCGACCCTTGAGAAGAATAATTACTCCATAACCGACCCCATACAACCTACCCATGAAACTTCCACCAACCCCTGCAGCACTAGTGTATGCTAGCCATACATAACGTTGGACCCTATAGACTTTCGAATATTCGACTTTACCCTAAGCCCCCAATCAGACAAGAACAGGACATAGGGCCAAATAAAGCATTCTCAGGCTATAAGATCTTAATTATGCATAACCGTGATGCATACACTAATCTACTACAGTAATGATGTCAATCTCATATAAAGGAAACCCTAGGTTAGCAGGCATCACGTGATCAGACAATTATATCATGTAGTTCTCTGAGAATCTCTAGCCTAGTACCAACATGTTGTTCTAACATATCACATAATCCCATAACTGTATGGTATTTTGGGGTCTACTTACTGGCTCCGGCTGACGGTACACATCACATCCCCTTTATTTTACTTGAAATTCATTTGAAAATCTTTTCCTTGATTTGAGACTGGATTCACACGAATGTTCCTCCAATTCACTCAAACCAAGGCTTTGATACCAACTTGTGACATCCCAAAAATTTTCAAGAAAATTTAAACTTTTCAAACCAATCCATGTCAATAAAAATTGTTCAAACATTAACAAACTTCTCAATTGTTTTCAAAAAGATTCCATATCAGAGTTCCCAGAAAATCCGAAAGTATAAAATATGGAGATGTGTACGTCACGCCTTCGCCTTGTCATGGTCAGCTGAAGTACCTGAAACAATAATCCAAAAATGTAAGCTCGAAGGCTTAGTGAGTTACCCCCAAAATACCAACATCTAGCATCCAACAACAACAATAATAATAACAAACAACATGTATAATGAGCCTTTAGCATGACTGGACCGCCTCCTCAGGGCCTACATCCTATCCGGACCCCTCGTCGGGCCTTCGGCATGACTGGACCGCCTCCTCAGGGCCTACAGCCTATCCGGACGCCCCGGGTATGTTGGCCTCACCGCACAAAGCAAGACTCTGCCTCAACCCAACCCAACCACATATGTCAACATATATATATATATATATATATATATATATATATATATATATATATATATATATATCACATAATCAACAATAAACACAGATCCTACCAACTGCTAAGCATAGCATCATCCTATCTACCAGGTTATCAATCTAACAGATCATAATAACATAACACCCTAACTACTAGGGTACCAATCTAACTGATCATAAATATGTAACAACCTACTAAAATCCGGGATAAAATCCCAAGGGACCGACCTAGTGTCGTAGACCCTGTTGGTATAGTGAGGAGAACTCACCTAGCAAGTAGTGCAGAACTGAACTGAGATTCTTCAATTGCTACCTCCGACACCCTCGACTGTCCGATGATGAACACAAAGTAATTAATAAAGTCTTGAAGATGTCAAAAGAGTCCATATGCTTAAGTCCATTATTGGCCCAATTTACCAAATTGGGCCCACCCTCCTAATTGGGCCTAACCTCATGATCCATTATCCCAAACTGGCCCAACAAGTATTATTTACATAGCCCAATAAAGGCCTAATCCCATTTGGCCCATAAACGACCCAAAGCCCTAAGCCCACTTGTCATGAGTCCAACAGAGAGCGTACGCGGGTCGTACCTCTCTGGTTACGCTGGGCGTAATGTTGCTCTACGCTGACCGCCATCGGGATAGTTGACCCTGTACGCTGGGCGTACAGAAATTACGCGGGGCGTACGCGGATTTCACCATGATCTTAATAAGTGCTTAATGGCTTAAGCTCTTAAGCCCATATCCCAGATCCATCGACCAAATATGCCATAGAACCAAAAATTTCCGGACTTTATCACTTTGGACGTCCAGAAGGTCCTTAACTCATGGTCTTAACCCATTAAGACCTTCTCACTTCATGTATGGGACAAGCCTAGCTATTGGGGACTGATTTTTATCATTTAGGACCTTTCCTAAGGTCTGAAAGGACAACTTATTTCGTCTAAGACGTCACATGCACCATCTTGGGACTCTTGGGACAATAAGACCTTCATAAAGTTAAATGTCTAGATGTAAAGCAAGCAAGCATAAAGTTTCAATCTTTTTACCTTCTGGAGCTTTAATGGCACAACACAACTTCAGATCTATAGTCTTGCTTTCCTCCTCTAGCTCCTTGGTTCAATATCTTCACCCTCCAAGGTTCAAAATGAACACCAACTCACACTTCTCACACACACTAGGGTTTGGGACGTTCTCTAAGGTATGGAGGCTGAGGATAAGCAAAAGAATGAGCCATAAGGGTGTTTATATAGTCCCCAACCCCGATTATTAGGGTTTTCAACTAACGTGAGTACGCCCAACGTACATGAGTGTACGTCCAGCGTACTAGGGAACGCTTAGTACGCCCAGCGTACCCATATGTACGCTCAGTGTACTCCTTCCTGACCAAAAGTTGCAACTTTAGTCCTTATACTTCCCGTGACTCAACACAACCCACTCCAAGGACTAACAAAGGCAATAATCAAAAGAAGGCGGGTTTCGAAATATACCTGCCAGGTTCGGGGCGTTACAGCAGGATTCCCAGTTTTTAACCAAGTGTTTATGTGATATTGATAGCTTGGGGAGCCGAAGGATTAGCAGTTCGAGGAATTTCCAGGTAGCCGCCAGCAGAGTTTCAGCAAAAGCTTCAGCAAAGCAAGGTGAGTCTTCTTCCAGTAGGAACGGGTCTAAGGCACCAATGATGACCTGTTTAAGTAGTTATAGTATGTCGGGGTTAGCCCGATGCAGTTTATATGTTTTCTGGACTCCGGTCCGATGCCGGGACGGTCCCGAGAAGTAGTTAAGTATGCGTGATGTCTTTGTGATTCATGCAGGTTATATGATATGTGCTATGTGTTCCGGACTTCGGTCCGATGTCGGGGCAAGCCCGATGTATGTTAATTTACATGTTGTGTGTTATGTGTTCCGGGGTAAGCCCGATGTCGGGGCAAGCCCGCTGTATGTTAGTTATTATGCCAAGTGTTATGTGTTCCGGGGCAAGCCCGACGTATGCTAGTTTATGTGTTATATGTTATATGTTCCTGGCTTCGGTCCGATGTCGGGGCAAGCCCGATGCAGAATATGTTATGTGATATATGTTATGTTGTGTATGTATCGGGGTAAGCCCGATGTCGGGGTGAGCCCGATGCCTGATGCGGTCGGATGTCGGGGTGAGCCTGATGCCAGGCAGGAGTCCGATGTCGGGTAAGCCGATGCCGGGCTTCGTCCCGATGCAGTTGGGAGTAGTCCCAGAGTTATATTTATGTTATGTGTTTATGTTATATGCATTGTGGATTTGTTTATATGTGTACCAGATTACGGTCCGATGTCGGGCAGGGCCCGATGCAGCGGGCTAGGCCCTAGTTATGTGATTATGTGTATGGTATGTGGTAGTTTGGGGGGGAGGGACTCACTAAGCTTCGTGCTTACAGTTTTCAGTTTTAGTTTCAGGTACTCAGTTTTCAAAAGAGGAGCTCGGGAAGATTGCAGTACACACACACCATTTGTTCAGCCTGGGATGTTTATACTCTGATTTACTTGAGAGTTGTTATAATATTCCGAGACACATTGTTTATGATTTTTCTAAGATGTCTGATTACTATGGTTTTATTATTAAATTAAAATGAAATTTTTAGACTGTATTTTTGGGATGTTACAAGTTGGTATCAAATCCTTGGTTTGAGGGATTCGGGCATACTTTCGGGTGTGTCTGAACTCAAACTAAGGAATTGGTATAGAAATTTTCAAAGGAAAATCAATTTTTTTGTAAGAAGGATTTTGAGGAAAGAAAAGAGTTTTAGAAAAAGCAAAAAAAAATTGAAAGAAAAGAATTTTGAAAAGAGAAAAGGGTGTGGTGCATGCAATCAGCCGAGCTCAAGTAAGTACTCCCAAATTACCCATACAAGTTATGTTATGATACGTGTATCAGCTTTATGAGAACTGCATGCTAGGTTAGGACTAAGGATCTAGGGAGGATGCCTTATGTGCCTATGACATGTTTCAGCTTTATGAGAATTGCATGCTAGTTAGGACTAAGGATCTAGGGAGGATGCCTTATGTGTCTATTATGTGTAACCCAGTTTTATGAACCGTATGCTAGTACAGATTAGTTAGTGATGGCTTGAATGTGATATGCTTGATTATGTGGTTAGCTTTTCCCATTGTCCGAATGTTGCTTGCTTTGTGCTTTGTGGGACTCTTAGTAATGTGAGCTAGCTATTAAGTGAATGTGCTATGACACATGTTGTAACGCCCGCAGATTCGGGCTAGTCAATTTAGAGACAATCAGCATCAAAAATGAGTTTTTGATGGAATATTATTTAGAATGAATAATCTTAACCAAGTTGTAGTGGTCGTGACGAAGTTTCCGAATATATAAAGAACGCTGAAATCCGAGTTATAACGAAGAAGTTATGACCCGTCGAAGTTTCGCGACGGAACCGGTACGACACAGCGCGACGTAAATCGTAAATTTACGTTAGAGCGATATTTAGCCTTAGTGATCTAAACAAAAGTCGTAGAGTTCGTTAAACCGAGAGTGTGCATGAAAAGAACGTCCAAATCTGACTTCGTATGAGGAAGTTATGATTTTTCTAAGTTTCAGCTTAGCGGTATGCAGCCCGAATACTCGATTTGAGATCGAGTGAGTTTTAGCCAAAAAAATCTAAATGAGAATCGAAGATCTCATCGATAGTAGTCCAACGAAAGAAAGACAGGCGAAAAC
Source organism: Lactuca virosa (assembly GCF_052849685.1). Classification (NCBI taxonomy): domain Eukaryota; kingdom Viridiplantae; phylum Streptophyta; class Magnoliopsida; order Asterales; family Asteraceae; genus Lactuca; species Lactuca virosa. The sequence goes on from NC_136433.1 coordinate 57,448,869, forward strand.
GGACGTTGGACGAAGAAGTTATGAATTTCTAACGGAGTTTTCCTGTCCCGGCCTACTAAAAATAATATAATAAAAATAAAGTCAAAATTAGCTGACGTAGTCTAAATGAAAGTTGTAGAGCATAATCTCACCTACGCATCGATATAAAGAACGTCGAAAACGGAGCTCGTATACGAAAGATATGAATTTCTGAAGTTCGGGGCGCGAACCCAAAAGTTGTGTCAGAATTCACGACGTGAACACTGTGTTCACGACGTGAACTCTGAGATTTGACCCTTCCGGAGCTGGCAGACTCAAGTGGACAAGTGACGAACGCAGTGACGATCGAGCTCACGACGTGAGAACTGAAAAATGGCCCTATAAATAGAAATCGAGGGACAGCCGGCCAAAGTTGCTATTCCCATCACTCTCTCACTCCCTAAACCCTCTCTAGTCGTTTTGAAGCACCCCCGAAGCCCCGGTATCATCCCGAGACCCAAATCGGGTCCTGAAGCCTCGAAGATCCCGAGAAGAAAAGAGTTTCCGAGCCGAAGCTCTGCCTGCGAGAAGCCCGGTGTTTGGAGATATTCTGATTTCACCGAAGAATACTATTTGAAGAGTCGTAGTGTTGTCCAATCATCTTCTGATCAAGTGAGTGTATAGTCCCTTTCATATTCACAATTTTAATACAAGTATTGATGAATGTATTAGATATATGATATGGGTGAGTGTATAGTCCCTTTCATATACACGATTTTAATACAAGTATTAATGAATGTATTAGATATATGATATGTGTGAGTGTGAGTGTGAAGTTACTTTCTTCTAACACTGAAACACGAAGTATTTGCTATGAAATACGTGCTATGTGTTTATAGATTGTTTTCCTATTTGAGATAGGTGTGGAATGAATGTTTTATACAGGTTTTTAAATGATTTAAATTGTGCATGTAATTTATATCTACAAATATGTTGGGTAGAACATGGGTAAAAGAATGATGAGAGATGGAAGATGATACGAGTAAACATAGGCAGCTATAGAGTTAGTGCCTAATAAACAACATCGGTAGCTATGAACTTAGTACCTGATAGATAAACGCTGGTAGCTATGGACTTAGTACCTGATAGATAAACCCTGGTAGCTATGGACTTAGTACCTTCTATATATATATACCTTGGTAGCTATGGATTTAGTACCCGATGAATAAACCTTGGTAGCTATGGATTTAGTACCCGATGAATGAACCTTGGTAGCTATGGATTTAGTACCCGATGAGAGAACCCTGGCAGCTATTGTCTTAGTGCCTCACAAAGAACCCTGGCAACTATTGTCTTAGTGCCTAATAAAGAACCCTGGTAGCTATGGATTTAGTACCCGATGAACGAACTTTAGCAGCTATGGAATTAGTGCTTTACGGACGAGCATTGGCAGCTATGGACTTATTGACTGTCTTAGAACCCTGAAAGTAAGGGACTTCGGAATGAATGAATACAGGATAGATGACTCTTAGGGTAGGCCCTTGAGAGTAAAGAAGATAATGGGGAATGGGTAATTGGGGAACTTGATTGATTGATCGATTGATTGATGATTATAAATAATAAATATATTATTGTGGGTTGAAAACTCTATATGCTCACCAGGCTCCCAAGCCTGACCCACTTAGTTTTCTTTGTACTACAGGTAGTGGCACAAGAACATAAATTGGATGACTTGACGAGAGATGTGGGATTAAGGACCAATAGTTATGAATAATTGTTGTAAGGTATGTAGTGTAATGTTTATGCTTTTGGTCTATATCGGAACATGACATCCCAAGGTTTTATATTTTATAATGAAAAATACATTTCTTTAAGAAATGCATTGATAAAGTTTTATCATATTTTGTTTTGGGAACAAATTCAGCAACCCTTTTTAATCAATGGATTACTCTGATTTTATAAAACAAAGCATAAACAAATCGGTCTTTTCTGGTCGTGAAATTGGGGATGTCACACATGTGGCACAAGCTGGATAATCTCAGAGTGATGGATTTGACCCTATTGCGCAGCTCTCGTATGAGTCTAACCGTTCTAGGGATGAGTCTTTTACTCGAAGGATTATCTGATCTCTATTGCATGTGGCTATGTTCATAAGGTAGCTAGTCGACATTACTGGGAAGTCCTTCAGCAGCTAAAGACGGAGTGAGTTAGAGGATACCCTAGGGCAAGCCTAGGATGAGGTTAGCATGAGAGCAACAGTAGTAGCAGAGGGGATTTGGTGGAGTCAAGGCAGTTCTTGAGGAAAGTACGGATAGATGTGGAAGATAGTATGGGCCCGTACTACTCAAAGCAGAGGATCCGTACTCGAATCAAGGAAGGCTGAGACGAACCCAGGGAACTTGTAGTGTGTGAGATCCCTCGATTATGATGAGTATTATGATGATCGTGATGGTATATTTCCAATGTATAGTGACGCTTAGAGGTAGACCAGATGGCAGTTCTGGTGTCGACGAGGGATCAGGCTCAGACTCTGTAGTCGGGCAGCTCGATGAGCAGATGAAGGAGTTCATTCCATCTGAGGTTACGTGCACTATCAATGACTAGACTCCTGTGATCCTCAGTATGATCAAGGAGGGCATTATAGAGATTGTGATGAGAGGTCGAGTACATTCTGCACTGAGATAGCAATCATGATAGGGACTCGTACGTTGATGTTTCGGGAATTCAGAGTTTATGAAGCTTTAGATTGTCAGGGGGTTAGGGACCCCATTGCTAGCAACAGATGGTTGGCAGATGTTGCCAACGCTTTCAGTACCAGCTATTGTCTCGAAAAGGGGACAAGATCCAATTTACTTCCTGTCTCCTGAAGTACAGAGCACGCGATTGATAAGAAGAGGTTGGTAGTGAGTTGAGTGTTGATGCGGTTGATGCTATGTCATGAGATGACTTTTAGAACAGATTCCGGACAGAGTGTGCCCAGGAGATTGAGGCGCAACAGTTGGTACAAGAGTTGTTAGATCTCCGCCAGACTACGGAGACTGCGGTAGATCACTGCCAAGTCTCTGGAAAGAGCTTATATGGCATCTCAGTATGCAGTAGATGAGTACTTGATGAAGGTAAGGTATCAGAACATACTATAGAATAATAATGGGAGATCGTGGGTATTTCGGGGTGCAAGACCCTGAATGATATGACTTTTTTTTAGCTCGAGAACGGGATATTGACTTGGAGCACATTAGTAAGAGGGAACCAGACCAGTTGCTTATATTGAGGGGGTCTAGGGAGGAGACCCAAGAATTCTGACGACTTTGAGAAGACCGCAGGGTCAGATACGGTTCAGCACGTGCAGGAAACTACATGGTAGAGCTTTTCGCTCCAAGGGTTTGAGTGAGTGTCACTATGGGTTATCCTATGTCTGTGTCTGAATTATAATTCCGAGAGATGTCATATGCCAATTGCATACCGAGAATTATTAGTGAGTAGCAAAAGGTCATTTCCCTAATTGTGAATTCGGGAAGTATACTGCGGATTCTTAGAAGTTGTGTGATCTTTCGGATTAGCTAGTATTGGAATACTAGCAAGGGTAAGCGTGGTTTCTAGCAGATTAGTCATGGGATGGTGAGGAGGATTGAGAATCCTTCCAGTTTCGTGTGTTGTAAGTCGTTAGTTGAATCAAAGTGGGGGAGAATCACCCAAGGATTCTGAAGCAGGAACGGTTTTGAAACTAGGATAAGTTTCGCATCCTTGTCAGGGAGGAAGATAACCCATGTGGTTGTATGGTTCAAGGAGAGTGTGAGATGGAAGTTCGGAAAAAAAACTTGCCAATGATGAGATCGCGTTCTCGGAATGTTTGCTAGCAAGCCTTATGGAATCAGGTTGGGGATTCCTGTCAGGACATGGGTTTAGTTTTGGATGTTAGGTCGTGTGTATGCTCGACGTCAGATGTGTTCGGATCGGTAACTAGCGAATGAGATAGTGTTAGAGTTTTGTAAGTCTGCGGGTGTAGTCGTAGCATTCACTAGCAGCCAGATAGTGTTAGAGTGTTGTAAGTCTGCGGGTGTAGCCGTAGCATTCACTAGCAGCCAGATAGTGTGAGAAAGTGTTGTAAGTCTGCGGGTGTAGCCGTAGCATTCACTAGCAGTCGGATAGTGTTAGAGTGTTGTAAGTCTGCGGGTGTAGTCGTAGCATTCACAGCCAAATAGTGTTAGAGTGTTGTAAGTCTGTGGGTGTAGCCGTAGCATTCACTAGCAGCCAGATAGTGTGAGAAAGTGTTGTAAGTCTGCGGGTGTAGCCGTAGCATTCACTAGCAGTCGGATAGTGTTAGAGTGTTGTAAGTCTTCTGGTGTAGCCGTAGCATTCACTAACAGTCAGGTAGTGCTAGAGTGTTGTGAGACTGCGGGCGTAGCCATAGAATACACTTGGCTGGTAGACAGCATGAGCGCGTTGTTAGGACACGGAAGGAACAATAGTACCCACCAGTTTGGGTGTAGCAGTAAGGATATGGAAATCCACGGATTAAATTTCGGAATTATCTGGATGGATTAGATCTAGTTGAGCCAGTGATAAGACTATAGGAACGCCACTGCCGTTTTGAGATCGAGGAAGCAATGGATTGCTTCAGGTTGCTTGTTATATAAGGCTACAATTGGTCGTGTAGCAATCACTTTTAGCCCTGGATTGGTAATGTCGGGATCCGACGTATGGAATCGATCAGTTAGATCAGAAAGCCACTAGGGCCACAATGACAAGATAACTAGAAGCAGCTAGTTCCAGAGAAGGATTTCGTTCAGAAGTCGTGTGAGGCGACTAAGTAGGGAGTCCTTTGGCTCCGCTGCCGGGCTAGAACCTGGTATTTCAGATGACTGATGAACAATTTGAGACTAGGGAGGCCTTGGTAGATTTTGGGAGGCAGTCAGGGCGCATCATACTGCTTCAGACAGTTCAGTGTTTCAGGAATTTCAATGCTTCGGACAGTTCAGTGTCTCAAGCAATAATGATATTTTGGGATGTATGGTTAGAGTCAAGATATATATGGTTAGAACAGTTTTAGACAGCCGAAGTTTTCTTCGGAAGATGTTGGGAGCGACTAAGAGATTGAGTTGGGGTTTAATAACCGGTGGGAGTCCAGTGACCCGGAGAACGGCAGAATAGTTGGGACCCGGGATGGTCTCGGTTCAACCGGAAGGCAGATGAGAGGCAACAGGATCTTCGGACAGAAGCAGTGTCAAGGAATTTTGTGTGAGGAGCAATTGGTTAACTGAGAGGTGCTACGCCACTCAGCAGGGTTAAATAATCTCGTAGGGAAGGGTTTGACTCTGTTGCACAGCTCTCGTATGAGTCTAACCGTTGCAGGGATGAATCTTTTACTCGAAGGATTATCTGGTCATGTCGTTGTGTTGGGTGTTTGGCACTGAGATATTGTAGGAGGAAGCATTCAGTGGGTATCAGTGAAGTGACCAGCACTGAGAATGGCTGGAGATGCCGTTTCAGCGAAGGATCTGTCCTTCACAGAGATAGGAAAGGTTATTGCATATATACAGCTGCCTTGGGAAGGCCTTGGACCGCGCAGAATAAACGGATGTTTACCTCAGATCATTTATTGGGATATGGGTGTTAGTAAGAAGTGATTTCGAGGACGAAATCTAATTTAAGTGGGGGAGAGTAGTAACGCCTTGTTCTGAATCGCTTTTCTAATTCGGGACTGTGGCCTAAAGATGGGTTATCATAAGGCTTAGGGCCTTTGGAGAGGAGATATCTAGACCAATTTAGGTGCGGAAGATGTGATTGAGGTGATCCGGCAGTTTAGGTGGTGCCTTGTGTCACACCCCGATCCTTGTCGGAATCGATCGAGGCGTGATATATTGTTCAAAGTCTCATGACAACTATGTTATAATATGATTAGATTCAATTAAGTACTAAGTATGCAAACAAGATCCACAACATACAAATACAAATCCAAATATGAACAACATTTATTACATCAAATCTAAATAGTCTTGTGGATTTCTAAGGCACAACCTATTTTTCATCAACTTCATTCTTCAAATCTGCATCATGGGTAAAAACAGGTCAACTACGAGAGTTGGTGAGTAATCTAATTTTAGTAGAGAAAATTGTGAAGTTGAAACCTTTATAATTGGAAATTTGTTTTCTTTTGAAGTCGGCAAACAATTGTATTTGAGATAACGGTTTATAAATCAAAAATTGATTAACAAATGATAACAACAACAATAAGTCCTCACCCTATATATACATATGTATATATATATATATATATATATATATATATATAAATATATATAGGATGGAGCATCTAATCATCATACACACTCAACCACGTGCGATCAATCACCTTAGCGTCCCAAGGCGGGGTGGTCAACCCAATAGCGCTATTATTGTCCATAACGTACCTCAAGAATACGGGCATAGTCATGGAGATTAGACTAAAAATGGTAATGCACTACAAGTACATGTAGCGTAAACAAACAATAGTTATACAATTAATGACTCACGTATAAATGTCCCAACAATGTCTCAATTGTGATAAAACAATAAAATGAAGTTGGAATATATTAGAACCACATGATACACCCCAAAAGTATTGAAAATTATAAAGTATGGGGTAGATTACTCACATTAGTCCCAAAACGAAATGCGTGTGTCGTACGATAGACGATTCGGGTCAAAATGGCGTAGAACCTAATATAATTAATAGTTTTGGTTTAGGAACTGCTAAACGAGAATGGAGTATTAATACAAATAATTAGACACATATTCTTATATTAGATGAATTAACAATAATTCATTTTGATTATAATATTAAGGTATTTATTTGTTAAATGAATTTTAAATTGAATTACTTACTTTGCATAATTAATTTATATTTTCAATTTAGGCCAGATTTTAATAATTTCTTATTAAAATAATAACTTGCCCAATTATAATTATTTACAGATTTTAACAATTATTTATATGAAATAATCATTAAAATGCATTTTTACATGCTTAAATACTTAGGAAAATAGTTTTAAATAGTAAACAGTATTGAAAAATTATGAAATTATTAGGAAATCATTATTGCATACAATATGAATTACTGTAAAATTTGTATATTTTTCTGAACTGTTTTAGTATTTATTTAATATTTTAATGATTAAACAACACAAAATTCGGGAAAAATAGTAAATGATTCTCAACAAATCTGTAAAATTAACCATAGCTTTATAACATGATGTAGAGCTCAGTGTATAAGTTTCAGATATTTGTGACTATGGGAAGTATTTTTTTTATATATTTCATTATTAATTAATCAATAAAATCATAAATAATAGTAAAAGGTAATATAAATGCATGAAACTTCATATATCATGTTTAATCAGTATATAGGTCATCCCAGAATTTTCTCAGAATTTATTGAATGCAAAAAGTATTTTATGTGAATTATTGCCCTACTTTATTGCAATAATTATAGTAATTCAATAAAAATAAATTATTTTCTGAAAATTTCCAGAACTTCTTATTTTATTGATGGGATTCTGAGAAAAATCAGGTTTATGCATAAAATGAGTTTTAGATATTTTGGTGGATTTAATTTGTTTCTTGTATGAATATGAAACTTTTAACAACATACCTTGATGAATGCTTCAAGAGGGATGAAGATTTGAGTATAATAGATTGTTCTTGGATGGAATATGAGTATTCTTGGAGGAAATTTTGAGATTGAGAGTGAGAGAAAGAATAGAGAAGGTTTAAGTGGTGAAGAGAATAATGTGTTGGGAGAAAAAGGAAAGGAAAGTGGATGGGAGGTGTGAGTGGGAGACCATGAGAATAATCTTTTTGCTTTTGGTGGTCTTCATAATTTCCCACTAACACAAGCATCTTTTACATAATTAATATAAGAGTTTTATAAAATTTAATGTAAAGTTTATAAAAATAGAGTTTTATAAAATTTAATGTAAAGTTTATAAAAATGGAGTTTTATAAAAGATGAGTTATTATTTGATTATAACAATCTATTTTGATTTGAAGTTTAATTATAACATTCAAGTTTGATTCTTTTAAATTTAATTAGAGCATTATACTTTGATTTGATTTTAATATGGTATCATAATTTAATTTGATTATAGTTATAACGTTGTACTATACTATGTTGGTATTAACGTCAATTTATATCGTAGTGTATGAGTTTCGATCCTATTAGCGTCAAGTAATCTTGAGTAGGGTTTGAATGAGATTGCGAGAGGTTTCGTTTGTGATCTTTTTGAGTGTCCGGCTTCGCAACGCAAGGTCCATAGACCCCGTTAAGCCATGATTTAGTGTCCTACACAATCCCGATGATTGTGTAATAGTGTTTTATCGCTTTGGTTCATTGTTTAGCACTGTTAAGGCTAAGGAAAATCAAACACATGAACTTTCCAAATGATGTTTTCTCATTAAAATAGCGAATTATACAGTGATTACATAACGTAAACCCTATCATACAAGGGTTAATGGAGTTGACCGGTTTGACTAGTTGACTTTGTTTGACTTTGACTTGACCGAAATTTGATGGTTGTCACACCTTGGAACAACGGGTATATCGGTAAAGTGGTAGTTCGACCTCTTTATGAATTTTTTATTTTCGTTCGGAATGTTTTGAGGTGAAGATGAGTTAATATATGTGTAGAGCTTCTCGCCACCTTTCTGTGGATATAAAGAACGTCAAAAACGGAGTTGAAATGAAGAAGTTATCGCCTTCAGAAGTTTCGTGGTTTTCAGGCTTAGCCGAGTACACAGGGCGTACACAAAGAGTACGCGGGGCGTACTAGTGAAGAAGGAAGTACATTGGGCTTACCATGGAGTACGCTGGGCGCACTGACCAGGAGTGGTCGCGAATGTTCTTCGGAGTACGTTGGGCGTACTCCAGTCAGATCAGAACCTTATTTTAGGGTCTTGGACCCTATTTAAGCCCCTTATCTCATAACCTAACCCTAATATCTTCAGCCTCCATCCCTCTAAACCCTACAAATCGACCCTTAGCCCTCATTTGAGTGATTTTGGAGCTTGGATGGCCATTAGAGGAGTAGTTTGGTGTTTTGAAGAAGCAGGTGTTTAGAGATGAAGCAAAAGATTGAAGAGAGCTTGTAGATCCAGAGGTTTTACATCATTTCCAGCCTATTGAAGGTATAAAGTTCTCATCTTGGTGCTTCTACATCATAGATCTAGGTTCTCATGGATATTGTCCCTTTTTGGTTTCAAGAATGGATTTTTATGGTGCAAATTCGTTTATGGACTTAGGGTTGCCACCCATGAAGCTATTTGAGTCCCTTGAGCAGTAAAGTTGCAATCTTTAAGGCCCTTTTTGCATCCATGCAAGAGATCTAGCCATTCCATGAAAATAGTTACTATTTTTCCAAGTTTGATCTCTTTTGGTGGGGTGCAAGCCACCAAGTGATCAACTTTATGGGTTAAGAAGGATTATTAGACTCAGATCTGTAGTTTGGACGTAGTGTCTTAAGGGATTAAGCAGTTTTGGAGAAAGTGGCTCAACAGGAGAGTACGCTGGGCGTACAAGCCAATACGCGCAGCGTACAAGCCATTTCAGCAGAACATGCAGCGTTTAGAAGTGTACGCTCAGCATACGCTCAGACAGCTAACCTTATATTATTGGGCCTCGGGTTGGGCCAAGCCATGGACATAGTAGTAGTTGGGCCGTGATGGGCCTTCAGGAGTCTGTTAAGGGCCCAAGGACTAGTTGGGCTTGAGAGGAAAGCCCATTTGAGGAGTTGGGCCCAATTTAGAAAATTGGGCCACTTAGGGATTTAATGGGCTTTAATGAGTTTGAAAGGAATAAAAAGGATTGGGCCTTGTCCATGGTTCAAATTAGATCAAAAGCGGTAAAACAGTCATTTTGCCCTTAGCAGGATTCTCAGTTTTTAACCAAGTGTTTATGTGGTATTGATAGCTCGGGGAGCCGAAGGATTAGCAGTTCGAGGAATTGCCAGCTAGCCGCCAGCAGAGTTTCAGCAAAAGCATCAGCAAAGCAAGGTGAGTCATCTTCCAGTAGGAACGGGTCTAAGGCACCAATGTCGGCCCGTGTAAGTAGTTATAGTATGTCGGGGTAAGCCCAATGTCGGGGATAGCCCGATGCAGTTTATATGTTTCCGGATTCCGGTCCAATGCCGAGGCGGTCCCGAGAAGTAGTTAAGTATGCGTGATGTCTTTGTGATTCATGCAGGTTATATGATATGTGTTCCGGATTTCGGTCTGATGTCGGGGTAAGCCCGATGTATGTTAATTTACATGTTGTGTGTTATGTGTTCCGGGGTAAGCCCGATGCCGGAGCAAGCCCGATGTATGTTAGTTATTATGCCATGTGTTATGTGTTCCGAGGCAAGCCCGATGTATGCTAGTTTATATGTTATATGTTATATGTTTCGGGCTTCGGTCCGATGTCGGGGCAAGCCCGATGCAGATTATGTGATTATGTTATGTGATATATGTTATGTTGTGTATGTGTCGGGGTAAGCCCGATGCCGGGGCAAGCCCGATGCCGGGCAGGAGTCCGATGCCGGGTAAGCCGATGTCGGGATTCGTCCCGATGCAGTTGGGAGTAGTCCCAGAGTTATATTTATGTTATGTGTTTATGTTATATGCATTGTGGATATGTTTATATGTGTACCGGATTACGGTCCGATGCCGGGCAGGGCCCGATGCAGTGGGCTAGGCCCCAGTTATGTGATTATGTGTATGGTATGTGGTAGTTTGGGGGGACTCACTAAGCTTCGTGCTTACAGTTTTCAGTTTTGGTTTCAGGTACTCAGTTTTCAAAAGAGGAGCTCGGGAAGATTGCAGTACACACACACCATTTGTTCAGCCTGGGATGTTTATACTCTGATTTACTTTACAGTTGTTATAATATTCTGAGACACATTGTTTATGATTTTTCTAAGATGTCTGATGACTGTGGTTTTATTATTAAATTAAAACGAAATTTTTAGACTGTATTTTTGGGATATATGAAAATGCTTCTACCAAAAGATAGTTTTTTTGACATTCTCTGACATGTAAACAAGAAAAACGATTGGTTTGCAATGAAAAAGTTCAACAACTAGACATAATTTTTATTGTTATTGATGCAGATTTTCCATTCGATTGATTCAAACTCTGTTAAAGGATTCCCAAAGGATCCACGTGTAGCTACAGCCAAGGTGATGAGATTTGAACAAACATTATGTTAAATGGATTATATTTTATAGATGATTAATAAATAAACTTATTTGAACAGAATTTGGTCTGTGGAAAGAATGTGATGATTGATATGAGCATACATTGTGCATACATAAAAGCCATTCGTTCTGCACAACATTTCATCAATATTGAAAATCAATATTTTATTGGATCGTCATACAATTGGAAGTCTTACAGAGAGTTGGGTAAGGAACATTTCTTTCTAAAATCATGTTAATTAATAAATAGTTAAACGTTAATATTTGATTATATATGATTAGGTGCCAATAATTTGATTCCAATGGAGATTGCACTTAAGATTGCTAGTAAAATCAGAGCACAAGAAAGGTTTGTTGTGTATATTGTGATCCCCATGTGGCCAGAGGGTGTCCCCAGGGGGTCCGCAACTCAAAGGATTTTATTTTGGCAGGTAACAAATACAATGCACTGCTATATTTTTCAAAGTAAAATGTAATAAAGTAAGCAAATTAATTTGCAGAATAAAACAATGCAAATGATGTATCAAATTATCTACAAGGCTTTGGTGGAGGTTGGTCTTGAAGAGGCATTTTCGCCACAAGATAATTCAAATTTCTTTTGTCTTGGAAACCGTGAGGCCTTGAACCCAACTGATAGTTCACATAGCCATTCCCCTGATAATACTCCTCAGGTTAACATTCATTTTTTGAGAAACATAAGAATGTTTCTATTTATGGAAAGTTATTTTATGTATATATATATTTTATTTTTATTTTCAGGGACTTGCCCGAAAGAGCCGGAGGTTCATGATCTATGTTCATTCGAAAGGAATGATAGTGGATGATGAGTTTGTACTTATAGGCTCTGCAAACATAAATCAATGCTATATGGAGGGAACTCAAGACACAGAAATTGCAATGGGAGCTTATCAACCTCATCAGGCTAGAAGGAGTGGTAACACTCTTAGCATGTTGCCACATAGGATTTTTAAGTTTTTTTTATGCCACATTAGCTTAGCATGTCTAGCACAAAAAAAAGTAGGGAGTGGAAGTGTGACAATTTAATAGGTTTAATTTTAGAGGAAAAAAATTAAAATATATAAAAAAAAATACAAATCAACCAATCACAATACACCTTTATACTTTCTCTCTCCTCTCTCCTTTCGCTACATCCTTAGCAACTTTTTCTTAACACCCTCCTTAGCATAAGGTAGGGAGTGGTGTAACATTCTTAACACCTCCCTTGACATATCTCTTAACACCTCCACTCCCTATAGCCTAATACTTGGGCTAAAAACCTCACGGATCCACGTGGACAGGTAAAACATGACATGACAAGTTGTAATGTGCTTAACATGCATTCTGAAAGTGACACGACAAGTAGTACTGTGTTTGGCATGCTGAAAGTGATATGATATGACATGATAGGTTGGATTGTGTTTGACATGTATTGGACTGATACTGATATACTGATATTTTAGAGTTTGATGGATTTTGAAGGTTCACGAATACAGAATGTCACTATGGGCGGAACATCTTGGCACGGTTCGCGAGTGTTTTGAAAAACCGGAGTCAATTGAATGTTTAACATCTTGGCATAGGTTAGGTCAATGGCTGAGGCAACCGGAAACACTTTGCAGAAGATGAAATATGTGAAATAAATGGTCATCTTATGAAGTATCCTGTGGAAGTTGATCGAAATGGCAAAGTCAAATCTCTTCTTGGATTCATTCGAGAACTTTCCGGATGTAGGAGGTCAAATCATTGGGTCCTTCCTTGGGATTCAAGAGAATTTGACTATTTGATTCATGTTGTAAAGATTAGGGTTCTTGAATCCCTCCCCTCTTTTTTTTATCAAAGGTTTGTGTTGTTAAAAGGACAAATTCTAGTGTTTCAGAATATTGTTGCAATATTTGACATCAATATATGTATAAATATGAAAATGACCGACTTTTTCGTCTTATAATTGGATATTATACTCTGTAAGAGTAAGTGAAGAGGTGAATTTATATAATGTATTATCATAACAAATCTTTTATCAACATGTCTTATAATCACCCAAAGGAAAAATCATGTTAAAAAAAATATTATAAATATTTTTTCTAATTCTGGGTATGCACCATGTATTTGGATCTTATACTATAATGAAAAAAATAAGTTGTGATTATGTAATGTGAATTTAGGTATTTATTATCATGACAAATCTTTTATCAAAATTTGCAATTAACCGAAAAGAATATTTATATTAGAAAACATTGACATGTGTTTTCTCATGAGTGTACAATATGCCCTATGTTTTTCACCTTATATAGTAATAACAAAGAAGGTTTTAATTTTGTAAAAAGACTAAAATTACAATATTGTTTAATGTTTATATTAAAAGAATTAGTTTGACATTTGGCTTCCTCCTCGATGATGTTTTGATTTAATATATAACTTGAAATATGACTTATTGATAATTAAAACATATATATATATATATATATATATATATATATATATATATATATATATATATATATATATATATATATATATATATATATATATATATATATATATATATATATATATATATATATATATATATAACATAAAAAATGGCTAAATCTATTTATGATGAAACACAATAATGGAAAATTTGGCTTAACTACCGGTTTAAGGCACAAACTTTTTATTGTTTTGTAATTTCATAACATCTATCAGTAACAAATTTGTTTCCTCATAACATCAATCAAATCATTTCAATCCAATTATCATCAAAATAACAAAATTCATGCAGCAATCTGGTAAAACTGCACTACAAATGCAAGAGATCTATTTCCAATCTACCTACTAGAAAAATGCTACGTTTTGTGTTGAATTTTATACATCTTATATAAAACTATTTTCATAAAAGACAAAGCAAATCTACAATCAGATTAAGCGTTAAAATGATTCCCATTTCAATTCACAAAATTATGTATTGCCAGCCGCATCTAACTAACAAACTCTAACCTCAAAAATCTTGTCAGTATTGGAACAAAGAAACCCGGTCTCCCATGTTCAGTTGTTCACCAATTTCTCTAATCATAAATTTCACCTTCATCTGCAATAAAAATAACAACTTTGCTACATAAATAACCACTCTTTTAACATAAAAAGAGTTCTTGATTTATTTTTTACAACAATAGAACAAAAGTTAACATACAACTTGTTACCGGAAAATGGACAAGCTTTAAAGAATAATCGGATAAACCATGAGCCTTCAATCTCCATTATGTGGGTCCCACTCCATTTCTTCTTACAAAAAAGAACCCTAGATCAAATTTTCTTCCCAAAGATCCCAATATGATGATCTTATTGTAAGTATTTATATCTAACTTATTTAAACACCCATTTGGTCGACTAACATTTGATAAGTATATCGATTAAGATGACAACCTTTCTCCTCCATAACACCCACAAGCTCAAAATACCTTTTAACCAAACCTCGTTTAAGCAACCCATCAAGAAGAATTGTCCAAACAACTTCATCCGAATTATACCCATCAAGCAAACCACAAAACACTTCCTTACCCTTTTCATGCTTTCCTTCCTCATATAACCCACAAATAAGCAACTTATACGACTCTAATTTACCAAAATCCCGTTTTCAACCATGTTGTTCACTAAACTCAATGCTTTATCAATCATTTTCAAGTAGCACGAACAATTCACCAAAGACGTGTATATACTTTCATTTGGAGAAATCCCGTTTGTCAACATATGATTCACCAACTTCAAACCGCCTTTCTTTACACAACCCCTTGGTCAACGCATCGAAAGTGTTGACTTTTAATTCACAACCCCGTTTGACCATTTCCGAAAACAGCTCGATTGCATCGTCGAATTCCATTATCTTCCACACGGTGTTCACCGGAATGGCATTTTCGATTCCGGTGTTTGACTTGTAGTTTTTCCTCAAAAGATGCTTCAAGATTATTGCGTATGTATGTTGTGAAGGCTCACATCCAGCATCCATCATACGTTTTAAGAAATCAAAACCACGGTTTATCTGTCCTACATGGCAATACGCGTCGATGAAAAACGTATACATGGTTTGATACCTTTTTGAATCATTTCATTCATCATATCTTCTGCTTCTTTTATCATTCCTTGTGTACAATACGCGAGTATAAAAGAAGTGTATGTACAAACATCGGGTTTCAATCCTGAAGCACCCAATTGGTTGAACAGCTTATGGGCTTCAAAAAAATCGAAACTTTTTAACAAATGTTGGATAAAGATTGTGTAAGTAGTGATTTCCACTTCAAAACCTATCTTGATCATCTTCCCGATTAACATTAACGCTTCTTGAATCTTATCTTCTTTACATAACCCATGAATCTGTTAAGATTTATGGAATCATGAACAAATTGACAAGTTCCTAAGAGTTTAAGGACCATAAATGTAACTTAGCAATTAACAATTGAATTAATATTCAATTATTGAACGGCCACTTGTTACCGTGCAAAAAGAAATTATTGGACGTCCACTAAAGCAATATTAAATTGTTTGTGGCAAAAGGAAATTATTGCATCACTATCACAACTCCACTTTCTCCATGTGCAGGTGGAATTATTTCAAGCTATGGAGCTACTTTCTTCAATTGGCAGACAAATTGAATGGTGGAATTTACAAATTGTTGGTGGAGCATTATTTAATTGGTGGAGATTGAATTCATGCACTAATATCCAACTATAAATAGGTCCTTCGGCAATTCAGAAAGAAAATCCCACAAGCTCAAAACAAAGAGCAGATAACAAGCCTTTTTTAGCAGATAAATTCCAAAGAAAATATTGTGAGATATTTTGTGCAGAGTCTAAATTTGGCAGCCAAAATTAGAGTGATACAATATTGTGAGTGATCAGATTACAAGTGCAGTTTAAGCCTTGTATGATTGTAATTTTCTTTAGTGTTAATAAAATCCTCTCTCTCTCGTTCGCCCGTGGATGTAGGTCAGATTAGACCGAACCACGTTAAATATCGTGTTCAATTTCGTTTGCAATTTTTCAGTAGTTTTATTCCGCTAGTGTCACCGAAATCATTTATCGATTTGTTTTAAGTACTTAACTCGTTTTGTTGTATCCCAACAAAACTGGTATCAGAGCTATGGCTGAAGATGGGAAAGTTAAGATCGAAAAATTTGATGGTCAAGATTTCGGTTTCTGGAAAATGCAAATTGAAGATTATCTCTACCAAAAGAAGTTACACCAACCTTTGTCCAAAGACAAACCCGAAGAGATGACGCAGGAGGAGTGGGACTTATTAGATCGGCAGGCACTCGGAGTGATAAGGTTATCATTGGCAAAGAATGTAGCTTACAATATTGTCAATGTGAAGACAACCTACAGTCTGATAAATGCGCTGTCTAATATGTACGAAAAACCTTCAGCGGCAAATAAGGTTTTCTTGATCCGACAACTTGTAAATCTGAAGATGAAGGAGGGTAGCTCGGTGACAGATCACGTAAACGAATTCAACTCAATAATATCAAGATTGATATCTGTTGATATTGGATTTGAAGATGAAGTCATGGCGTTGCTACTATTATCATCGTTACCCGATAGTTGGTCCGGCACAGTGACCGCCGTTAGCAGTTCAGCCGGAGGTGCCAAGCTATCATTCGAAGGTATTCGCGATTTAATCCTTGGTGAGGATGTGCGCAGAAGGAGTGTCGGAGAAGGTTCCAGTAGTCTTCTAACTACTGAAGACAGAGGAAGAAAGACCAACAGAGGAGGTGGTGGTAGAGGAAGATCGAAGTCAAGAAAGAGAGGTCAGTCGAAGAACAGGAAAGATATTACCTGTTGGAACTGTAATGAGAAAGGTCATTTCAGAAATCAGTGCCCAAAGCCTTCGGCAGACAAAGGCAAGAAGGAAGTAAATATGGCAGCAGATTCTGAAGATGATGCACTCATTTGTTGTGTTGAAAACTCAACTGAATCCTGGATCATGGATTCTGGCGCGTCGTTTCATGCTAGTCATTCCAGAGAAGTAATGCATAATTTTAAGCAGTACAAAGGGAAAGTCAGATTAGCAGATAACAAGAGCCTGGATATTACTGGAGTTGGGGATGTGGTCCTCAAGACAACCTTGGGTACGAACTGGACTTTGAAGAATGTCAAGTTCATTCCAGACTTGAAAAGGATGTTAATATCTGTGGGGCAGCTTGATGATGAAGGTCACCATGTTACATTTGGTGATCATCAGTGGAAAGTGACAAAGGGAAACTTAGTTGTTGCTAGAGGTCAGAAGCGGGGTACACTTTATATGGTGGAAGTTTCTGATGCTGAAGCACATGCTGTTGAAGAAGTTGGGGCATCTACTCTATGGCACCAAAGACTTGGCCATATGAGTGAGAAAGGAATGAAGATGCTAGCCTCCAAAGGAAGAATACCAGATCTGAAGACTGTGACAGTTGACTTCTGTGAGCCATGTATTATGGGTAAACAGAAGAAGGTTACTTTCACAAAGATTGGTCATCCGCCGAAGTCCATGAAGTTGGAGTTAGTTCATTCAGATGTTTATGGTCCCACTTCAGTTTCTTCAGTGGGAGGGTCCCGATATTACGTTACTTTCATTGACGACTGCACAAGGAAAGTTTGGGTTTATTTCTTGAAGCATAAGTCTGAAGTTTTCAGCACATTCAAGAAATGGAAAGCTATTGTAGAAAATGAAACAAACTTGAAAATCAAGTGTTTCAGATCAGACAATGGGGGCGAATACAGTAGCAAAGAATTTGTTGATTATTGTGCTGACCAAGGAATCAGAATGCAGAAGACGGTTCCGGAGACACCTCGGCAAAATGGAGTAGCTGAGAGGATGAACAGAACATTGAATGAGAGGGCTAAAAGCATGAGACTGCATGCAGGTTTACCCAAGAAGTTCTGGGCAGATTCGGTCAACATAGCTGCATATATAATCAACAGAGGACCCTCAGTTCCCATAGGGTTCAAGATTCCAGAAGAGGAATGGCAAGGTCGGGAGATTTCGCTCAAACACTTGAAGGTATTTGGTTGTGTCTCGTATGTCAAAATCAAAGACTCGGAGAGAGACAAGCTAGAGGCAAAGGCAAGAAAGTGCACCTTTATAGGTTACGAGTTGGATGACATGGGGTACCGCTTCTAGGATAATGAGAATAAGAAAGTTATCAGAAGTCGGGATGTGGTGTTCAACGAGAATGCTCTATACAAGGATGAACTTGCAAAAAGCTCCAATGGTGACAAGCAACCAGAAAAGAAGGATCAAGTTGAGTTAGAAGAAATCTCAGACGATGACGTTGTAAAACCTATTAGTACTCCAGAGATAGGTGAAAGTTCAGGAAGCAGTGGGAGCTCTGATGTATCTGGAGATAGTGGGAGCACAGTGGATAGTAGTTCAGAAGATGAGGTTGCAGATGATGCAGAAACCGAAACTCCTATTATTCGTAGATCTACTAGAGCACGAAGACCTCCAGTAAGGTATTCTCCTTCAGCTAATTACTTGCTGTTGACTGAGAATGGTGAACCTGAATCTTATCCAGAGGCCTTAAGGATGAAAGATTCCATACAGTGGAAGACGGCTATGGAAGACGAGTTGAGCTCACTTGATAAGAACCATACTTGGTCCTTGGTCAAGCTCCCGGCAGGGAAGAAAGCACTGCAGAACAAATGGGTGTTTCGGGTCAAAGATGAGATTGATGGCACTAAAAGATACAAGGCCAGATTGGTAGTAAAGGGTTTCCAACAAAAGAGGGGTGTTGACTACAACGAGATATTCTCCCCAGTTGTGAAGATGACTACAATCAGAATGGTCTTGGGAATTGTAGCCTCTGAAGATCTCCATCTAGTGCAGCTAGATGTGAAGACAGCTTTTCTCCATGGTGACCTGGAAGAAGACATCTACATGGCACAACCAGAGGGTTTCCCAACAGTTGGCAAGGAAAACCTGGTGTGCAAATTAAAGAAAAGTCTGTATGGATTGAAGCAAGCTCCAAGACAGTGGTACTTGAAGTTTGATAGCTTCATGCAGAGGAGTGGGTATCACAGATGTGAAATGGATCACTGTTGTTACTTGAAGAAATTCAACTCCTCATACATCATCCTGTTATTATATGTTGATGACATGTTGATAGTTGGGTCCGACATGCAGGAAATCAACAAGCTTAAGAAGCAGTTGTCCAGAGAGTTCGAGATGAAGGACTTAGGGGCTGCTAAGCAGATATTGGGCATGAGCATAGCCAGGAACAGAGTTACCGGTACATTAAAACTTTCACAAGCTAAGTACATCAAGAAAGTTTTAGAAAAGTTCAGCATGGCAGATGCTAAAGCCAGAAGTACACCTGTGGGAAGTCAGTTGAGACTCTCAAAGAAGCAATCCCCAAAGACGGAAGAAGACAAGAACCAGATGACTAAAGTTCCCTACGCATCTGCAGTTGGTAGCTTGATGTATGATATGGTATGCACCAGACCAGACACTGCTCATGCAGTGGGAGTTGCGAGCAGGTTCATGTCAAATCCAGGAAAAGAGCATTGGGAGGGAGTAAAGTGGTTGTTACGCTACTTGAAAGGAACATCTGAGGTTGCCCTATGTTTCAGAAGAAAGGGTGTGATCTTGGAAGGGTTCGCCGATGCTGATTTGGGTGGATGTGTGGATTCAGGAAAGAGCACAACAGGTTATGTGTTCACAATTGGAGGTACATCAATCACTTGGATGTCCAGGTTACAAAAGAGTGTTGCTCTCTCAACCACAGAAGCAGAGTATATGGCTATTGCAGAAGCAGCCAAAGAGCTTATATGGTTGAAGAACTTTCTATCAGAACTTGGAATGTATCAGGAGGATTGTGTATTGCATTGTGACAACCAGAGTGCAGTTTACTTGGCAAAGAATCCAGTGTTTCATAGTAGAACGAAACACATTCAGATGAGGTACCATTTCATTCGAGAATTAATTAATGATGGAACTCTAAATCTGAGGAAAATCCTTGGAACGAAGAATCCAGCAGATATGTTCACCAAGGTGGTTACCATTGAAAAGTTGAAGCTTTGTATGGCTTCAACTGGCCTTTCAGAAGTTTGAGAAAAGGCATGGCAGAGAACGAGAGAGAGAGAGTGTGTGACTAAGGAATGTCGCAAAGTTTTGGATGGCAGAGAAAAGCTAAGTTGTTCAAGCCTCCAAGTGGGAGATTGTTAAGATTTATAGAGTCATGAACAAATTGACAAGTTCCTAAGAGTTTAAGGTCCATAAATGTAACTTAGCAATTAACAATTGAATTAATATTCAGTCCACTTGTTACGGTGCAAAAGGAAATTATTGGACGTCCACTAAAGCAATATTAAATTGTTTGTGGCAAAAGGAAATTATTGCATCACTATCACAACTCCACTTTCTCCATGTGCAGGTGGAATTATTTCAAGCTATGGAGCTACTTTCTTCAATTGGCAGACAAATTGAATGGTGGAATTTACAAATTGTTGGTGGAGCATTATTTAATTGGTGGAGATTGAATTCATGCACTAATATCCAACTATAAATAGGTCCTTCGGCAATTCAGAAAGAAAATCCCACAAGCTCAAAACAAAGAGCAGATAACAAGCCTTTTTTAGCAGATAAATTCCAAAGAAAATATTGTGAGATATTTTGTGCAGAGTCTAAATTTGGCAGCCAAAATTAGAGTGATACAATATTGTGAGTGATCAGATTACAAGTGCAGTTTAAGCCTTGTATGATTGTAATTTTCTTTAGTGTTAATAAAATCCCCTCTCTCTCGTTCGCCCGTGGATGTAGGTCAGATTAGACCGAACCACGTTAAATATCGTGTTCAATTTCGTTTGCAATTTTTCAGTAGTTTTATTCCGCTAGTGTCACCGAAATCATTTACCGATTTGTTTGAAGTACTTAACTCGTTTTGTTGTATCCCAACAAACTGGTATCAGAGCTATGGCTGAAGATGGGAAAGTTAAGATCGAAAAATTTGATGGTCAAGATTTCGGTTTCTGGAAAATGCAAATTGAAGATTATTTCTACCAAAAGAAGTTACACCAACCTTTGTCCAAAGACAAACCCGAAGAGATGACGCAGGAGGAGTGGGACTTATTAGATCGGCAGGCACTCGGAGTGATAAGGTTATCATTGGCAAAGAATGTAGCTTACAATATTGTCAATGTGAAGACAACCTACAGTCTGATAAATGCGCTGTCTAATATGTACGAAAAACCTTCAGCGGCAAATAAGGTTTTCTTGATCCGACAACTTGTAAATCTGAAGATGAAGGAGGGTAGCTCGGTGACAGATCACGTAAACGAATTCAACTCAATAATATCAAGATTGATATCTGTTGATATTGGATTTGAAGATGAAGTCATGGCGTTGCTACTATTATCATCGTTACCCGATAGTTGGTCCGGCACAGTGACCGCCGTTAGCAGTTCAGCCGGAGGTGCCAAGCTATCATTCGAAGGTATTCGCGATTTAATCCTTGGTGAGGATGTGCGCAGAAGGAGTGTCGGAGAAGGTTCCAGTAGTCTTCTAACTACTGAAGGCAGAGGAAGAAAGACCAACAGAGGAGGTGGTGGTAGAGGAAGATCGAAGTCAAGAAAGAGAGGTCAGTCGAAGAACAGGAAAGATATTACCTGTTGGAACTGTAATGAGAAAGGTCATTTCAGAAATCAGTGCCCAAAGCCTTCGGCAGACAAAGGCAAGAAGGAAGTAAATATGGCAGCAGATTCTGAAGATGATGCACTCATTTGTTGTGTTGAAAACTCAACTGAATCCTGGATCATGGATTCTGGCGCGTCGTTTCATGCTAGTCATTCCAGAGAAGTAATGCATAATTTTAAGCAGTACAAAGGGAAAGTCAGATTAGCAGATAACAAGAGCCTGGATATTACTGGAGTTGGGGATGTGGTCCTCAAGACAACCTTGGGTACGAACTGGACTTTGAAGAATGTCAAGTTCATTCCAGACTTGAAAAGGATGTTAATATCTGTGGGGCAGCTTGATGATGAAGGTCACCATGTTACATTTGGTGATCATCAGTGGAAAGTGACAAAGGGAAACTTAGTTGTTGCTAGAGGTCAGAAGCGGGGTACACTTTATATGGTGGAAGTTTCTGATGCTGAAGCACATGCTGTTGAAGAAGTTGGGGCATCTACTCTATGGCACCAAAGACTTGGCCATATGAGTGAGAAAGGAATGAAGATGCTAGC
Source organism: Lactuca virosa (assembly GCF_052849685.1). Taxonomy (NCBI): domain Eukaryota; kingdom Viridiplantae; phylum Streptophyta; class Magnoliopsida; order Asterales; family Asteraceae; genus Lactuca; species Lactuca virosa. Next base: position 57,471,220 of record NC_136433.1, read on the forward strand.
CTCCAAAGGAAGAATACCAGATCTGAAGACTGTGACAGTTGACTTCTGTGAGCCATGTATTATGGGTAAACAGAATAAGGTTACTTTCACAAAGATTGGTCATCCGCCGAAGTCCATGAAGTTGGAGTTAGTTCATTCAGATGTTTATGGTCCCACTTCAGTTTCTTCAGTGGGAGGGTCCCGATATTACGTTACTTTCATTGACGACTGCACAAGGAAAGTTTGGGTTTATTTCTTGAAGCATAAGTCTGAAGTTTTCAGCACATTCAAGAAATGGAAAGCTATTGTAGAAAATGAAACAAACTTGAAAATCAAGTGTTTCAGATCAGACAATGGGGGCGAATACAGTAGCAAAGAATTTGTTGATTATTGTGCTGACCAAGGAATCAGAATGCAGAAGACGGTTCCGGAGACACCTCAGCAAAATGGAGTAGCTGAGAGGATGAACAGAACATTGAATGAGAGGGCTAAAAGCATGAGATTGCATGCAGGTTTACCCAAGATGTTCTGGGCAGATTCGGTCAACACAGCTGCATATTTAATCAACAGAGGACCCTCAGTTCCCATAGGGTTCAAGATTCCAGAAGAGGAATGGCAAGGTCGGGAGATTTCGCTCAAACACTTGAAGGTATTTGGTTGTGTCTCGTATGTCAAAATCAAAGACTCGGAGAGAGACAAGCTAGAGGCAAAGGCAAGAAAGTGCACCTTTATAGGTTACGAGTTGGATGACATGGGGTACCGCTTCTAGGATAATGAGAATAAGAAAGTTATCAGAAGTCGGGATGTGGTGTTCAACGAGAATGCTCTATACAAGGATGAACTTGCAAAAAGCTCCAATGGTGACAAGCAACCAGAAAAGAAGGATCAAGTTGAGTTAGAAGAAATCTCAGACGATGACGTTGTAAAACCTATTAGTACTCCAGAGATAGGTGAAAGTTCAGGAAGCAGTGGGAGCTCTGATGTATCTGGAGATAGTGGGAGCACAGTGGATAGTAGTTCAGAAGATGAGGTTGCAGATGATGCAGAAACCAAAACTCCTATTATTCGTAGATCCACTAGAGCACGAAGACCTCCAGTAAGGTATTCTCCTTCAGCTAATTACTTGCTGTTGACTGAGAATGGTGAACCTGAATCTTATCCAGAGGCCTTAAGGATGAAAGATTCCATACAGTGGAAGACGGCTATGGAAGACGAGTTGAGCTCACTTGATAAGAACCATACTTGGTCCTTGGTCAAGCTCCCGGCAGGGAAGAAAGCACTGCAGAACAAATGGGTGTTTCGGGTCAAAGATGAGATTGATGGCACTAAAAGATACAAGGCCAGATTGGTAGTAAAGGGTTTCCAACAAAAGAGGGGTGTTGACTACAACGAGATATTCTCCCCAGTTGTGAAGATGACTACAATCAGAATGGTCTTGGGAATTGTAGCCTCTGAAGATCTCCATCTAGTGCAGCTAGATGTGAAGACAGCTTTTCTCCATGGTGACCTGGAAGAAGACATCTACATGGCACAACCAGAGGGTTTCCCAACAGTTGGCAAGGAAAACCTGGTGTGCAAATTAAAGAAAAGTCTGTATGGATTGAAGCAAGCTCCAAGACAGTGGTACTTGAAGTTTGATAGCTTCATGCAGAGGAGTGGGTATCACAGATGTGAAATGGATCACTGTTGTTACTTGAAGAAATTCAACTCTTCATACATCATCCTGTTATTATATGTTGATGACATGTTGATAGTTGGGTCCGACATGCAGGAAATCAACAAGCTTAAGAAGCAGTTGTCCAGAGAGTTCGAGATGAAGGACTTAGGGGCTGCTAAGCAGATATTGGGCATGAGCATAGCCAGGAACAGAGTTACCGGTACATTAAAACTTTCACAAGCTAAGTACATCAAGAAAGTTTTAGAAAAGTTCAGCATGGCAGATGCTAAAGCCAGAAGTACACCTTTGGGAAGTCAGTTGAGACTCTCAAAGAAGCAATCCCCAAAGACGGAAGAAGACAAGAACCAGATGACTAAAGTTCCCTACGCATCTGCAGTTGGTAGCTTGATGTATGCTATGGTATGCACCAGACCAGACATTGCTCATGCAGTGGGAGTTGCGAGCAGGTTCATGTCAAATCCAGGAAAAGAGCATTGGGAGGGAGTAAAGTGGTTGTTACGCTACTTGAAAGGAACATCTGAGGTTGCCCTATGTTTCAGAAGAAAGGGTGTGATCTTGGAAGGGTTCGCCGATGCTGATTTGGGTGGATGTGTGGATTCAGGAAAGAGCACAACAGGTTATGTGTTCACAATTGGAGGTACATCAATCAGTTGGATGTCCAGGTTACAAAAGAGTGTTGCTCTCTCAACCACAGAAGCAGAGTATATGGCTATTGTAGAAGCAGCCAAAGAGCTTATATGGTTGAAGAACTTTCTATCAGAACTTGGAATGTATCAGGAGGATTGTGTATTGCATTGTGACAACCAGAGTGCAGTTTACTTGGCAAAGAATCCAGTGTTTCATAGTAGAACGAAACACATTCAGATGAGGTACCATTTCATTCGAGAATTAATTAATGATGGAACTCTAAATCTGAAGAAAATCCTTGGAACGAAGAATCCAGCAGATATGTTCACCAAGGTGGTTACCACTGAAAAGTTGAAGCTTTGTATGGCTTCAACTGGCCTTTCAGAAGTTTGAGAAAAGGCATGGCAGAGAACGAGAGAGAGAGAGTGTGTGACTAAGGAATGTCGCAAAGTTTTGGATGGCAGAGAAAAGCTAAGTTGTTCAAGCCTCCAAGTGGGAGATTGTTAAGATTTATGGAGTCATGAACAAATTGACAAGTTCCTAAGAGTTTAAGGGCCATAAATGTAACTTAGCAATTAACAATGGAATTAATATTCAATTATTGAACGTCCACTTGTTACGGTGCAAAAGGAAATTATTGGACGTCCACTAAAGCAATATTAAATTGTTTGTGGCAAAAGGAAATTATTGCATCACTATCACAACTCCACTTTCTCCATGTGCAGATGGAATTATTTCAAGCTATGGAGCTACTTTCTTCAATTGGCAGACAAATTGAATGGTGGAATTTACAAATTGTTGGTGGAGCATTATTTAATTGGTGGAGATTGAATTCATGCACTAATATCCAACTATAAATAGGTCCTTCGGCAATTCAGAAAGAAAATCCCACAAGCTCAAAACAAAGAGCAGATAACAAGCCTTTTTGAGCAGATAAATTCCAAAGAAAATATTGTGAGATATTTTGTGCAGAGTCTAAATTTGGCAGCCAAAATTAGAGTGATACAATATTGTGAGTGATCAGATTACAAGTGCAGTTTAAGCCTTGTATGATTGTAATTTTCTTTAGTGTTAATAAAATCCCCTCTCTCTCGTTCGCCCGTGGATGTAGGTCAGATTAGACCGAACCACGTTAAATATCGTGTTCAATTTCGTTTGCAATTTTTCAGTAGTTTTATTCCGCTAGTGTCACCGAAATCATTTATCGATTTGTTTGAAGTACTTAACTCGTTTTGTTGTATCCCAACAGAATCAGCACATTATACGTCCAAGAATTCGGTGGGAAATCATTGGTCAGCATTTCTTTAAACAAACCCATGCTAAGATCCACCTTCCCAGTTTGGAAATACCCGTTTATAAGAGTCGTGTAGGTAACTTCATTTACTTTTATCCCCTTTTCTTTAAGCAACAACTGAGCTTCTTCAACACTTCCTCGTTTACATAAAGCCTCTATTAGAGCACTGTAGGTCCATTCATCAGGAAGAACACCATTGTCTTTCATCAAACCAATCAACCGATAGGCACTATCAACATGATTATGCTTACATTTTCCATTGATTTGCAAGTTGTAGGTGATAATAGTAGGTGAAAGTTTCATCTTCATCATCTTATCAAGCAATGTCATTGCCTTGTGAATGTTATCACCTTTACAATACCCACCAATCAACCCGTTGTATGTCTGGACATTTGGTTTTAACCTTTTCTTTTCCATTCTTTTAAGCATCTCAAATGCACTCTCGACCTTTCCTTACTTACAAAACCCATCAATCAAAGCATTATATGTCACAACAGTACCCTCCACTCCTTTAGCTTCCATTACATATAATAACTTTGTGCTTCATTTGTTAAGATTTATGGAGTCTTGAACAAATTGACAAGTTCCTAAGAGTTCAAGGGCCATAAATGTAACATTACATTTAACAATTGAATTATTCAATTGTTGTCGGCAAACGGTTGAATTAAATATTCAAATGGTCGGTGGACAATTATTTAATATTTGTTGGACGGCTAATGTGAATGGCAAAATTTTCAAAGTCAATCTTTGCGCATATTGCGGCTCACAAATATACCTATATATATGCATGTATGTTTTGCATATTTTGTGTGCAAAAACTTGAGAGAACATCAAGTGTAGAGTGTCAAGCCAATTGTAATCTTGTGAGTTTTAATAAAATTCTCTAGTTGCAGCCCGTGGACGTAGGATTTGCACCGAATCCGAACCACGTAAAATCCTTGTGTTCTTCTTGCTTTATTTTCGTGAGTTTGTGTGTGTGTGATAGTGTGTTTCCGCTGCGTGTACCCGGTCCGGTTCCTAACAACTGGTATCAGAGCCTGGTTAGCGAGGTTTGGAGGGTACAATCATTTTTTTTTTCACGCACGAGTGTACCTGATTTGTATCTTGTTTGTCGTAATGGCTGAAGACAAGATTATAATCGAAAAGTTCAACGGTTCTGATTTTAGCTGGTGGAAAATGCAATTAGAAGCATTGCTATGTCAGAAAGACTTAGACATGGTACTCGGAGACAAACCGGAGAAAATGGAAAAAGCTTTTGAAGATGCGTGGAACTCAAAGGACAAGAAAGCCAAGGCGGTTATTACATTGTCATTGACGAACAGCGTTGCTTTCAACATCATGAATGAAACCACGGCGCGTGGTATGATGGAGGCTCTGTCAAATATGTATGAGAAACCATCGGCAGCTAACAAGGTGTTCTTGATGAAGGAGTTGTTCACTACAAGGATGAATGAGGAAGGCTCAGTTACGGTTCACATTAACAATCTAAATTCAATTCTGTCCAGATTATCATCTGTGGGAATTAAATTTGATAACGAGACTCAAGCATCACTGCTACTAGCTTCTCTACCTGATAGCTGGTCCGGAACAGTTACTGCTGTTACGAGTTCCCTGGGGACCAGTGGTATGACTTTTGAAGGGGTTAGAGATTTGGTTCTAGGCGAGGATATCAGACGCAAGAATCAAGGTGGATCTTCCTCTTCTGATTTATTAAATGTCGGAAGAGGTAGAGGGAATAGCAGGAATAGTGGAAGCAGTGGGAGTCGGGGAAAAAGTTCATCTAGAACTAAGAAGAATGTGAAGTGCTGGAACTGCCAGGAGGTGGGACATGTTAAGAGTCAATGTCCAAAGAAAGAATTAAACATTGCTGGTGCTGAGAGTGTGTCTGAGGATGATGCATTGATACTCAGTATGGAAAGTTCTGTAGACTCTTGGGTCATGGATTCAGGGGCTTCGTTTCACGCCATGGACAACGAGGAAACGATGGTCAATCTAAAAAAAGGAGATTTTGGAAAGGTACGGTTAGCAAATGACGAGATGCTTCAGGTAACGGGCATGGGAGATATTGATTTGGTTACTTCATTGGGAACTACATGGAGCCTGAAGGATGTCAGGGTGATTCCGGAGCTGAAGAAGAAATTGATTTCTGTTGGTCAGCTGGATAAACAAGGACTGGAAGTAAGGTTTGGTAGTGGTAAATGGAGGGTGGTCAATGGTGATCTGGTGATTGCTCGTGGTATGAAGTGTGGGTCATTGTATATGGTTGAGGTACCTGCTGAGGGAAGTATGACCGTCCCTGTTAAACAAGACAAAATCTGGTTCGCTAAATCTACGGCTAAGAGAGTTCATTTTGCAAACATGAATTCTGGAGCCAAAGAGATGTTAGCTGAACGAGTTCGAAAGTCTAAACCATTCAGGGGATTCTGTGACAGTGGGAGCACGGGACGTGTTTCGGGTACAGTTACAAAGAGCCGTTGGGTTTTGAAGACTAAGACTGAAAAATTCTCTCCTGTTGGAAGTTTGCAAAGATTGGAGAGTGTTAGTGGTCCTCAGTGTATCTTTGGATCTGGTGGAGTGTCCAAACCGGTTGAGACAGAGGATGAGTCGGTGGTGGGATTAGCCACGACTGAGTTGGAGCTAGAGGGAGCTTCAACTGGCCCTTCTAGTACTTGAAGATGAGGGGCGGCTGCAATTAGAGAAATGGGACTAAGTTTAGCTTGTTCTTAGGAACTGGAGGCTTGGAAGACTTGGTTGTTTTAAGATTACTGGAGTTGGATGACAGAGACGGACCATGTTGTTCAAGCCTCCAAGTGGGAGATTGTTAAGATTTATGGAGTCTTGAACAAATTGACAAGTTCCTAAGAGTTCAAGGGCCATAAATGTAACATTACATTTAACAATTGAATTATTCAATTGTTGTCGGCAAACGTTTGAATTAAATATTCAAATGGTCGGTGGACAATTATTTAATATTTGTTGGACGGCTAATGTGAATGACAAAATTTTCAAAGTCAATCTTTGCGGCAATCCTGTGCATATTGCGGCTCACAAATATACCTATATATATGCATGTATGTTTTGCATATTTTGTGTGCAAAAACTTGAGAGAACATCAAGTGTAGAGTGTCAAGCCAATTGTAATCTTGTGAGTTTTAATAAAATTCTCTAGTTGCAGCCCGTGGACGTAGGATTTGCACCGAATCCGAACCACGTAAAATCCTTGTGTTCTTCTTGCTTTATTTTTGTGAGTTTGTGTGTGTGTGATAGTGTGTTTCCGCTGCGTGTAACCGGTCCGGTTCCTAACATCATTCAACTTTTTCTCTTTACACATTGCTTCATTCAACTTTTTCTCTTTACACATTACATCTTTATTCCTGCAATGGCCTAGAATCAAGGATGTATAAGTATGAGTATCATGACTAAGCCCCGCTTGAGCAATCTTGGTAACATACAGGCCAGCTGCATCAACTTTCCCCAATTTACAGTATCCGTTCACCATAGAGTTATAAGTGTATATATTCGGCATGGTTTCATTATCTAACATCTCTAGAAACACATATTTCATATCGTCAATCATCGAAAACCTTGATAAACACATTAACAATGTATTATAACATCTAATACTGAGTTTAAATTTGCATTCAAAATCTTCATCGCCATCAGCATTCATTTTTCTCAGAAACCCCAAAACAAACCTCGCATCGTCGTCCGTTTCGCAAGCCTTCACCATCGAAATCCGGATCTTTTCAGCCACATTTAAAAATCGATTCTTGACTAGTATCGCAAGCAGTGATGCAAAAGACTCAACACTAGGTCTAAAATTAGATCTCTGTGACAAGATATTGAAAAATGAAAGAGCTGTTTATATATAAAATCTAACTATCCTAGAAGATTTATATGGAGGTGAGATAGCATCGACGTTAAGATCAACTTGTCTTAATATTTTTATACTTTTTTTGCCCAGAGAAAAGATTACACTAGCTTGGACATCATCGATGTGTTTTGGAACCGTTTTGAAGACCCCCGTAACATATCAACTTGTTCCATGCGTTCAAGATACACTAAAGCAAAGTGAAGATTATGAAGCTAACTGGTTTTGCCTTTTTATTGTCTGGGGAGTTAGCCATTAGTGCCGAATGTAGTTGATGTATATCATAGTGAGTATTACGTAAAATTTGAGAATGTAATTTATAAAGACACGAAGGGAGAAAAAAAAACATAATTTATATTGATATAAAAGAAAACAGATTTTTAGACCGAAAATATGTCGTCTTTGATATATGTCAGGAATACTACAAACTTGTATTATTATATAAATAACCCCAATATTATGTTCGGATTTATACCACTTGAAAGTTGGAGCGAAATTGTACCAAAAAAAAGTTGGGAGAAAAGCGTTTGTGCCAATTTGTTAAAAACAGTTTGCAAGATGGCCCAAAGTTGTAAAAAACGAAAGCTAAAGGGAGACATAGGTCGTGTTTGAGAATCGTCGAGCCGAGTCAGACCTTTTTGGCTGACTCGGTCAGCTATAAGTGTTTGATAATCAACTTTTGTGCATCTGACTCTCAAAGGAATATCTGAATGAGAAAGAAGTGAAAAATAGGTTGACTGAGAAAGGTTCCAATAGTACCCTTCCCTAACGTGTCTCTTCCAACAACTCCTTTCTCCACCCTCTTTCAGCTGCTCCTTTCTTCTCCCCAACCAGCAAGCATCGTCGACCCCATTCTTCCTCTTCCACCCACCGATCGATCGAAGCTCCTTTCTCATCTCATCAGGTACGCTTGAATGTTCCGATTTTTGGGAAAGTTCTGATTTTTTCTGTTTAGAGGGATAAAAGTTCCGATTATTTTGTTGTTGAATGTTCCGATTTATGCTCTTGATTTTTCAATTTGAATGGACAAGTTCCGATTTTTGCTGTTTGTTCTTGAATGTTCTTTTGCTCTTGAATGTCATTTGCTGTTGAGAGGAATAAAAGTTTCGATTTATCAAGTGATTTTTCTGTTGTTGGTTATTTCATGCCTGAACACATACATACATATCTGTTCTTATATGTTATTTTTGGAGATTAAGAATTCCATGGCGTTGAATTTTTTATCAATAAATTTTTGAAGTTGATGAATTTGGATGTTATCAAGGTTTTGTGGTCAATAACGAAGATGTAATGGATTCTAATGATCACCTGATTGAAGCCTTAAAGTTTTGATCTTGAAATACAAAAATCAAATAAAAAGTCAAAATTAACATGCCGAATTGGATTATGTGATTATGAAATCAATTCATATGTTTTGTATTGGATATGGTCAGTGTTGCAGAAATCGGCATTGGCGGTCGATTAATCGGCTATTAATCGCTTGGCGGCCTTAAACCGATTACGATTAGGCTGCTTAGCGGAAATCGGTCAAAGTCGGGCTTGGCGGTTTCGGCGGTCATAGGCAGGAATTTTTTTAAAAAATTCAAAAAAATTTAATTTTCAAATATTATACCAAAATTTTAAATTTTCAAATTTTTATGCTTTCAAATTTTAAAATATTAAACTAAAATTTTCAAAATTTTAAATTTTCAAATACTTAGTTTTTTAGGGAATATTAATTTTTTAAATAATTTTATTAATAATTAAGGGTCCCCGATTAATTTCCGATTAATCCCCGTCTAGTCCGATTAATCGTTTATCGCAAGTCCACCGCCGAGCTACCGCCGAACGATTTTTACAACCTTGGATATGGTAAATGACGAAGTGCTATTTGGTCCTATGCACTTGGATTATTCCTTATAAATTTCAATCAAGAACTATTTCTTTATTCTTAATTTCAATATGCAGGTACAGGTTCACATTTAATTGATTTCTTATATATTTATTATATATGGATTTCTTTTATCTTTAATCATCTTAATGTATTATTTGTTGAAATACATACCATGTGTTTGATTGATTGCTCAATGAAAACCAATTGTATGTCTACATACCACGTAGACTTCTATTCCTTTTAATGTGCTTAAAAGTCCATTTCTCCTTTTGAAATACATACCATATAACTTTATAAAAACAATGATTCCTTTTATAATTTTTATTTGGATTTTAAAGGATTTGCACGTAATTTACATTTTGTATGACAATTTGTATGTTTTTATAATTTTTCAACTTCATCCATCGTTGTATAGAGTAGAAGGGTAAAATGATCACTTTTCATCAGTCAGCACATTAAGTCAGATATACAATCAAACAGCATGGTTTCTTACTCATTCATGATTTCTTACACAGACAGACCTTTCCCAGTCAGCTTTTTCTCAATCAGCAACTATCAAACGGGACCATAGTCTCATCGCATGGTTTAGGAGTTAGGACCCTTAAGTAGTGGGTCATCCCAGAACCGGTTTATCGACCCAAGAAAAAAAATGGAATGGAGGGTATTTGAACCCCGGACCCCACTCACAAAGTCACTCTCAAACTATAAAGCTACATACCATGTAGTACATTTAAATCTCCTTTTTAAACACTAAAATGAGTTACACATCACCCTTTGGTAATTGTATAGCTAATATAATATGAACATTAATAATGAATTTTTATTTATTGAAAATACTATTTTGGTGGTTTGAAGTGTAAAAAAAAAAAGGTTAGAACACTAGTTCTATCAGTTCTCTCAGTTCTATGTAATAAAATACATGTCGTGTTTTGTGTTGTTAAAATTTGAATAAACTAATCCAACCTCAAATTTAGTTTTGTTTAATGACATCAAACTCAAATTCTGTTTAACTCTCAATAATATAAATCCACAGGTATGTCAATATATATATATATATTTTCTCATTTGCATTTGTAATTATAGAAAATGTAAAGATATCATGAGGAAAATAGTCAACAAACATAAACAAAAAGACTTCCCTTCACAACACACAACACAACCTGTCATATTCGGTCATTTTATCCAAACCAGTTCAAAAAAATGCATGCAATGTTGTGTAAAAGGACCTTCAAGCCATGTTTACAAGCTTTGCCCGTCGAGTCAGTTGATCGACATCGACCCGCAACCCAAGATTAGACAACTCGGGTAAGTTAACCGACCCTTGGATTTCCAACTCACTAACCACCCTTTGATTCTCTACATTCCCTTCCAACAAATTCCTCACGCCCCAAATACCCCACTCCCTCAAAAACGGATTTTCATCATCCGTGACACAATGCTGCAACATCAAAAGAATCCCATTCTTCTCCCTCACATCATCTTGAACACGCTTCCTCCCATACGCACAATTCCCAATAACCGCAACAATGTCACTACGAAATCCCTTATAAGGGCATAGCTTACCCAAATGCGTTTTCGTTTCTTCATTCTCATCGTGTTTGATTGTTTTCCTAATTATTGAAGGAGGTTCAAGTTCACGAAGCAAATCAAGAAACGTTTCGATAAACCCTAATGAAAGTAACATATCCACATGACCCTCTTTGTTGCGAGGGTCAAATGCACAGATGTCTCTCAATATGCAGAGAGAGTATCCGAGGGCATCGATGTCATTTGAGCCGGTTGGGAGACCGGATTTTGGGCGTGAAGCATAATCAACAACACCTAAACTGGTTTTTAGGATCTTGAAAATATCCAAAGCAAAAAGCTTGGATAATGTAATATGCTCGAGTTGCTCGTTTATCATTTCGGATAGGATGCTTAACAAAAAGGATTGTTCTTGTGTGAAGGTATTTGTAGTTTCAATAGAAGGAGGATATTGTAAGTTTGAGAAGATGGGTGTGAAGTAAGATTCTTCAATGCATGTTCTTGAAAGAATTAGCTTCAACCAATCTTCTCCAAACCCCACTAGTGCACATAAAAATAAAACAAGTTAAAAGTCAAACTCAAGAAATTGAGAAAACTAAAACAAATTCAAAGGAGTAAGAATCAAGAAACATACCTTCAGATGCACTTCTTATAATTTCAACAAGAAGAGGCAAAACACGATCTGAACACAACTTGTCAAGTAGTTCATGATTCTCTTCAATACAAGCATAGATGATCATACACAAAGGGTCACAGGTTTCTTTTCTTCTAATCTTTGCAATCTCAAGAAACTTCAAAGTATAAATATGATTCCATATAACAAGTTGATGTTCCTCTCCAGCCAATGAAACATTAGCTAGAACTTGTAATCCCATTCGAATAAGCCCCCCATGATTTGAATCATTAACAATTTCCTTAGAACTGATTATATCCGAAACAATATCAACTCCATTTTGTTTCATAAATGAATTCTGATTTCTTAATTCTCCAGCACATAGGTTTCTGATGAGTTTAAGAGCCAATAAAAGTGTGTCACCTGAAGAAGGGTATGATAGTAATTTACAGAGTTGAAGGGTTGGGTTGAGCATATTCTTGGAAGCAAGATCAGATCGACCCTCTTTTGTTCTAGCCAATTCTATTAGATTCTCCAAAGCTTTGTTTAGTGTTGATGAATTTGTAGCAGCAATGAAAGGTTGAAGGATTCTTTCATCCAATGTAATTGCAGCATCCATTTTGAAATCCAATAAAAAAAGCACAAACAATTACTCGTTTGAGTTGCCTACAAAAATGAATGCAACAGAGTTGATTAAATAGAAAACTCATAATTGTTGGAATAGGTCTGTGGGGCATAAACTCCTTGTATATGTAGAATGACCAAAAAGGATATATACTTCTATATTGTGGATTATTTCTTATTTTACACATAATACTTTATCTTCAATCATTAATAATAATCTTTTTGAAAATACTTACATTTACAACATCACAATTTATTAACTTCAATAACTATTTAGATAACTTTTTATATTCATGCACATTCATCTTTAACAACAAAATGTTCATGATCATAAACTTCTTGCAAAGCCACAAGCCCAAAATGATAACAATTGCCAATAGTTCCTTCAATATTTCCACCACTATAAGCTAACAGTTCCTAAAAGAGTGTTCAATGAAAGATTTGAGTAGCATCAGTGAAAGCATGAAGTAGCTATAGGAAACAACACAAAGCCTTCTACAACAGTAGAGAACTTTAAACTATAAAGAATAGAGCAGCAGCAATGAGTACCAAAAATCTAGACACTTCACTCAGGCATTTTATCAAACAGTTTGTGTGCCTTCTTGCAATCATTCTTTAAGAGAGTATCACAAAAGGAAAATCAAATTGGGTACTAAAAACAATAATTTGAAATTACTTACTAGTGAGTCTGATGAGATTCTAGATGTCGAATTCCGGATAGATCAGCGGATGAAGCTTTGGGAGGCGTAATGGAATACAAAAACAAGACGATGAGCAGGCCTTCTCCTCTTTGTTGTGCGTGCTCCCTTCTAATCTTGAATTTTTACCCCTGAAATAGATTTTGTTGCAGTTCGAAATCGGGAATCGGTTGTTGAAGCAACTTGATGAAGAAGATGGAGTCGATGGTGAAGAACAGATGACAAGAAACAGCGCAAATGGAAAAGAACAAGCCAAGTCGATGGACCCTGAGAGAAGAAGCAACGTCAGTATATTGTTGTCTGAATTATAAAAATGACCATTTTACCCTTCTGAGTTATTTTTGTTGAATTCAATGTTTTTGTTTATAAAATAATTGAACCAACTTCTTGAATAACTATTAAAAATATATATATAAACACCATACAGAAGAATATAAACAATGTACTCTTAAGATTATAATTGTAAAACTAGGAAAGATCTATATCGATCAATATAAAAATTAATGAAATAATGTATACAAATACAATCATATATGTTCTTGAGCATGGGAATGGAAAAATGTTGCTAATCTAAAGACTATAATAACAACCGGAAGTTGATCAATTAAACCAATTCAAGAAAAATCAACTTGCAAATCTACTACCACATTCACGCCTAGTTTTTTGGGGATGAAGATTTTCCATTTGAGTAGTTCCAGATATGTAGCACATAAATCCTGGTCTTGCACTCAATTTCTCTTTCTCTTTCTTGCTGAAACATCACAGCTATACACCAATTCATCAATCATACTTTAAATTTCAAAAAACTTTTCAGCAAAATCAGCAAATAAATTCATCAACTTTAGAGAATATTTTCATAAAGGCTCGAAATCGATTTCACATGAACAACATTCTATTTTCACCAAAATAACCTTAATATCTTGAACTCGATTTTCAAAGGAAGAAGAAAAGAAAAGAAAACATCATATGATTTCACATGAACAACATTCGATTTTCAGAAGAAAAGAAATTGAGCCCTAATATCTCCAACTCAATTTCAAATGAAAGGGAAATCAAAACCCTTACCTGTAGAAGCTGGCGGAAGCGGAGGCAGGGTTGTTGAAGCTGCCGGAGGTAGAGAGGAGCTAGCGGGGGCGGCGGACACGAATCGGAGATGGAGGAGAAAGGCTCGAAATCGATTTCTCCAAACATCAAACCATGAAATCGATTGCTCCAGGGGGTGGCTGTGGGGAAGACGGAAGCAACAATACCTATGGCGGAAGAGGCAGCGACTATGGAAGGGTGTTATGGGTGTGGTGTCGCCGACGAAGGGAGAAAGAAACACAGATCTTAAATCAATTACATAAAATCGATTTAAGGAAAAACCTTACATGATGATGTTGTCTTCGAGTTTGACGGAGTTGGAAGCAAAGGGGGCTGGCGGCGGTGACGGGACCGGAGCGCGGATGTTGGAGGCGGAAGGTGTGCACGATCGAGAGAAGAAGGTCTAGGCGGAGGTCTTACGTAAATAGAAGGAGCCATGGGTAAAAAAGGAGGAAGGGTCTCTTGTTTCTTTTCAGACTCCATTCTATATCTGAAATATTAACATGCTTTTAAAAAAATTAAAAAGTAAACAAACGGGACCTGAATAAAATCGATAATTTTGCTTTTATGAAAGAGTTTGGTTTTCCGTTTCTAGGGTTGCTTTTTGGGATTTCGGTTTTAATCAATGTTTTAAAAACCGGTTTGAACCTGTCGGTCGAAGCGGTTGGACCGGGAACCGGGTTCAACTATCACCGGTTTTATGTCGATTTCTAAATCGGATTGAATCGGCCGGTTTTTAGAAAAATCTGATTGAACCGGTTAAACCGAATAAAAACACATAAAAAAAAACCATTAACATAATAAACTTTGATGATTTTTTTCAAATTTATTAGGTTTTCTCTAAATAAAAACATATGATATATGTTATAAAGTTTTTTTTATGTGGTTTATAAAGTTTTTTATTTGGTTTTCTCAAGTTTATTTGGTTTATAACTAGTTTTATCTAATATTTCTTATATATATTAGACATAAAATTATAAAATTTAGGCTTTGGCCCCTGTTTGTTTTGTTTTGTTTTGTTTTTTTTTTTTTTTCAGAAACTATAGTTTTCGTTTCGGCCCTCCAAATAATTTGTTCAAGCTCTGCCACTGATATCACAAACTTTTTCGTTGTAAATTTCCAACATGGAAACCTAATAAATGAAGGATTAGTTTCGGTTGTTAGTAGAAACAGGATATGTCAAGTTGTACCGTGTTTGTTGTAGATACTACATCGAACAGAGACTGTGTAGGAATAAGAACTGTAATGTTTTGTTACCGCCCAAAAAGGTGAATGCCACGTTAGGCCTCTGGTATACAAGGGATGAGCTTTTTAACCGAAAAAACTGAAGTGGAACAGAACTAGACAGTGGTATTCAGTCCGGTTCTAGGTTCTTAATTTACGACTTATTCGGTTTCAGTTTTCTGGTCCGTGACAGTTCAGGTTCCAAACACCTTAGATAACACACTTTTTAGTATAACCGAACAAGAACCGGAACCGATTAGTGGTATTTGGTCCGGTTTTCGGTTCTTAGTTTATAACTTATTTAATTTTTGTTTTTTCAATTCCATATTGGTTTACATGTCTAGGGCATACCCATCAGCAACACAAATGTGATGGGGATGTCGTGTCACTTCAACATCACCACACTAATGCAACACTATAAGATACTCACAACTCCACATCATTATATGTCTCTATTTTATTATTATTTAAATAAATAAATATATGTTTTATTTAATTAAAAGGTAGAGAGAGATAGAAAGAAAAATATGATTAGATGTGGTCAATTGTGGTGGTAACCACATACCACCACACCACGGGCCATCACATTGCACCGGGTAGGCGTTTTCCTATAATGGTGGGTCACCCCTATGTAGATGAGCTTTAGTTTTTGTGTTTCTGGTTCTTGCCTACCCATCATGATGACCACAAGCGAATATGCATACATGTAGAATATAAACATCTTAAGAATATGATATATCATATATTCAATCTTGAGCTTGAAATTATAACAAATAGTGATTTGCTTGTTATGATTTTTTTTATATTTGTGAAAAGAAAAAGAAAAGGCAAAGAAATTGATGCATTATTGTTAAGTGGATTAAGTAGTGTTATTGATTTTTTTATGTTTTAGTGTTATATGAAAGGATTAAATAATTGCTTGAAGAATAAGATTAAAGAAAAAAATGAAGAAAGGGTCAAAGTGTTGATATGGAAAAACTTGAAGGTAGCGGATAATGTTAGCTTCATTTTTCTTGTTAAAACAATATAAGGGCAATTTAGTAATTTACGATTGAGTTTGTTAGCTTTCTTGGTTTACCTTTGATCCTCTCTGTAATGGTTTACTAAGTTAAAACTCGTGGAAACCATGAGTAATATAGATAAACACTATTTACAATTTAAATTGGTAATGAACAATAGAAGATTTATAAAATTGCTAAGTTACAAAGATTGAAGCTTTGCGTATAAGTTTATAACGGGATATTTAAATTTAACAAAAACTAAAAACTAAGATTAGGCCCTACCTATTTAGTTAAAATTAATATATACATTGTTATAAATATCTTATCTATGTTGTGTATGTGTTTTGTTACTTTTGTATATGTAAAAATTTGATAAAATTATGATTTTATACAATGCAATATAAATTTGAATAGTGTGGAAAAAACACAATAAATCATGAGAGGATATTTTTTGTGATAAATTAAAAATAACGGTAATTTAATAAACATACATAAACACAACAAAATAAATTAGACATTAAAATGATGAATGAAGTGTGATTTATTAAAATTAAATAAAAGATTATATATAAAATTAAAATCTAGAAATGTTTATAAATTTATAAAAACCTCTTTATACACAGCAATTTTTGTTTGAACTTCATGCACCGGTCACATGTGCTCCTTTACTATTGTGTGACAATGTTGGCTCCATCTTCATTACCCAAAATCCAGTAATTCGCACCCGTTCCAAGCTCATTGCACTTGATTTTCACTCTGTCAAAGAACAGGTTGAAGCCAAAGCTCTTCATATCAGTCATGTGTCATCAGTTGATCAGCAAGTCGATATTATCACTAAACCTTTACATAAAGATCGCTTTTGTTCTTTGTGTTACAAGCTTCAATTTCGTCCCGCACATGAGCTTGACAGGAGGTAATAACGGTACATAATCACCAAACAGAGTCACATGTGTAATTTGGTTTACCATGTGTTAAAGACCTAGTCTAGTCAAGTAACAAAAGTAGTGTACCTAGTGTAGTTGTATATTAAGGTTTATGCTTGTATATATACCTAATGTATCTCTTTGAATCAATCACAAAGTTTTCAATATTTTATCACTAAATACCCATGTGCTTATAAAAATACATGCAAATACACTTAAATACACACAGATTCAGGAATGAGATGCTTCATTAAGAAAATAGAATGACAAAGGACCCGTTTCATTGTGTCGATTGGAATGGAATAAAGCAACCCACTCTTTTTTACCAATTTCATACTTATAAGGATGTTTGGTAATTTCATTGTGTCGATTGGAATGGAACAAACATGTCATTATCAATAACATCAATGTCTGAGTTTTCTCTTGGGGCGGGAGCTCCAGGAGCATCAGTAGACAGCTTAGTACAAACTCCACAACCGTTAAATCAATATAAAAATGAAGTTATTTCCCTAATAACTAATTTTTTAAATGGTAAAAAAAGCACCAAAATGGTATTATGAGCTTCGTCCACAATCTCGCGTTGTTTGTCTTGTACGTTGCGCGTACAGACTTGTACACCTAGCACACTCACCCAATAAGCCAAACCGTCCATTAAGCTCTTAATTCATAAATCCAGAAGTCCAAACCATATATTTTGAGTCCTAAAAAGTGTCTAGAACCATAAAGTCACTGACTTTGTGACTTTGCAAGCCCCAAAAAGACCCAATCTGAAAATATAGCATTCTACTATCATGAAAAGGACCCAAACTCATGCATAGATGGATTTAAACCATAGAAGTGCCAACTTTATGGACCTTGAACCTCAGAAACATCAAGAGGGGCAACTCAAAGCTCCTGGAATGGCATCAAGCTACTAGATCACATCCATGGGGCCAAGAAGGAACCAAAACTCATAAACGATAGATCTAAGACATCAATGATCAAGTTCATAGCTTTATACCTCAAACAAGTTGGAAATAAAGCACACAATCAAGATCCATAAGCTCTTCCTTGATCTTCAACCTTGCACCAACCTTCTACTTCTTATATATGGACCAAAACGCACCAAAAATGGACAACCAAAACGCACCAAAAATGGACACTTTATATACCATCATGAAGGCTAAAGGACAATTTATAAGGTTTTGGGGACTTGGAGGCTGGTAAAGAGGCCAATCCTAAAGACTTAATGTGCTTATATATGGTACACCATCAAATTTAGGGTTTTCATGAAGATGCACATACGCCCCGCGTACACCATTGTACACCTCATGTACGTACCCGAAGGCGCGGTCCTTCCTCACATCAGTACGCCCCGCATACCGGCATTAGAACTAGTATGTCATGCGTACACATATGTACACCCCCGTGTACTGCTTAACCCTTAACCCTAATGTACTCCGAAGGCCATAACTTCTTCATCGTTAATCCAATTTTGACGATCCTTATGTCCATGAAAAGGTAACAAAAAGCTTTATGCTTTAATCTACTCATAGCTGCCTTACAGTATCCCGAACAAACATCCAATTTCCATCTAAATGTTAGCATGTTCACTCGTAGTATATGGCAGCTTTGTCGTGAAGTTTCTGGTTGAATTCATACCTGGTTCATCTATCACCGCCTTGTGTATACAAGTCGTATAAACAGTTTGTAGTGATAGGTAAACCGTATTCATTCCTAGCCTCTGTGCTTGATCTTGACTCGTTGTATGCGTGTTATTCCTAAGTGGTATGTCGGTAATACTTCGGGAAGGTTTCAAAAGATATAACACTCTTCACAAGAGTACTTCGGGATTTTGAAACGAGAGACGATTTGGAAGTTTGTGTCAGGTTTGTCGTCATAGGTTAAAAGAGTTTCATTAGTCGACGGTTAACTCGAAGGGTCTTTTCATAGCACACGCAATTGGTATGGTGAAGACCAAGTCAATCCATGTCGAATGACGACATCGGAATTTCTTAGTGAAACATGTGTTAAGTCGATTAGAGAGAAACGTTTGTTATATAGATAGTCCTTTTTGTGTATACTCTCTAGTGTTTTCTGTGTGATCTTTCTAGTGTTTTCAGTTTTATTAATGATGTTATTACTGCAAACGATTTGTACCGCTGTATGCGAGTACCTGCAGTAAGAGTGCTTCAATAACTTATGATGGTATTTCATGTTATGACCCCTATCAGGTCCCTCTATAATCGCTTGATGCATACTAGTCATGTATAATTAAGGTTTTAACTGACAAAGTTTTTGTGAAAATTTAGATATATTAATTATTGTTGTTTGGAAATGTACCAAAATCCTAGCAGGGTCCCCCGTTGTTTTCTTCTTGTTCCATTGTTAAACTCCCCTTTGCTCCATCGTCATTCCTCTCTGTTGGGCAATCTCGCTTGAGATGTCCTGTTTCACCACATTCGTAGCAAATTCGCCTCATTTCGGCATTGGTGGTTGAGGTGACGTGTTGAGTCGGGGTCCTACAGTGGCTGGCGGTGTGCCTCTTCTTGTTGCATTTATCGCGATACATCTCCCGGCAGACTCCATTATGATGATAGTTGCACTTGTTGCAATGTGGGAGGTTTCCACGGTATGGTGTTGCCGGTGTGGAGGTAGTAGGGTCAGTGGGGGTATGGATTGCCATTGTCGGTTGCCTCTTGGCGGTCCTTTGAGTTGAACAACCCCTTCTCTTGTTCCAGGGTTTTTGTTTCATGTTCTTAGGTTTGCTTATTGGGGCGTTCTTGCAGATAGCAACTTGCGGGTGACTTCGATTGTTACTTCGATTAGAATTGTCGACACCATTTCCTTCTCTATTTGCGTCTGTAGAGTTTTTGTATGCCATAATGGCTGCCACTGTGGCTATAACCGTAGCTCATAAAGTGGCGGCGTCCAATCATAGAAATGGTGTTGTGTTGGTAGGTTGATTACTTCCATAAGAAGACATGATTCTGTTACAAGGTGTGAAATAAGTTCGTAAGTAATGATGGTCGTTCCTAGTTGTATTCTATTTATTTATATATACATATAAACTTTGTGCTCTTCTGTATGGTTCTTACTGTTTTGACCAACATGCCTATGATGTTTTTATGATATATATTAGAAATAGGTATTGTAGAAGTGGTTAACTCGTCAAAACAAAATATCGGTGTGAAAACCATAGGTTGGCTTGGTGAAAGATATGATAGACTTAACATATAGCATGAGCAGTGTAATCACTAACTCATTAGGTTATAGTAGTTTAATAGAGATTAGGGTGACGTATAAGGTGTTCTGCTACTACGCCTGTCTCGCGGGTGGTTTTCTCTGTTTTCTGTCGTTTGTTGAGATTGTCCTAGTTTAAGTTGTAAAGGTTTGTTATCCTTTGGTGACAATCTCTTTTCTAAAGGGTGTAGGTGACAGAAAAGGTGGATTTACCGAAGGATTGAGTCTGTATGATTTGTGAGAAGTCATTTTTCCAGTAATAGGGTTACAAACGAAATGGTGGCAAGACTTTGTCTGTGTTGTCGAGTTCAATAACATTGAACTACAACAAGTTAGATCGACAAAGATAGTGTAGTGAGTTGCTATAACAGTTTATGACGTGAACTGTTTACATAGCCAAAGTATGAATTGATAGAGATGATCAAGAGGTCTGTTATAATAGTGGGTATAAAAAGTTACATAGAATTCGTAAAATTTGACCTTGGAGTAGGTCTACAATATACCACACAGGGAAAACTTGAATTCATAATGTTCTAGTGAAACCGTACTTGCTATACTGAAAATATTATATCAAAAGAGTACTACTTAGAGTACATACGAAGGTTATTCCATAAACCATGACAAAGAGCGAGTAGAGTGTCCTCTACTTGTGATGGGAACTACTCGGATGATCCTTTGGTTCTGCCAACTGACGCTCCATTTTGCGCATACGACTTTCATACATCGTTTGGTGGGCTCTAAGTTTTATGACTTCAGTTTGAGTTGTAGTTAGCTCCCTTTGCAGAGCTTCGTTGTGATTTATGGTTCTTCTATAGGCTGATTCTAACTATCGGATGCGAACTGTATTGACTCCCGTGTTCGCATCATTCTCGACGATTTGTTGTATAGCTGCCCTTCCTTGTTCATCATTGCGAGCAACCCGGCAAACCAGTATAGGAAGGACTCTGTCTGCTGAGCCTCCCTCACTCAGATTGTAGAAGCTTCGGTCTCCATTGTACAGAAGGGGTTGACCCTGTTCACGACTCCACCTATTCAGGTTCGTTGCCCACAGAGGCATCGGGCCTTGAAATCCCGTTTGAGGAATAGGATTTTGGATTGGAGCCACTAAGGGTAGGTTATTATCTTCGGGATTTGAGTCGGGGTCTTCGTGTTTTTCTTCCTTGAATTCTTCTTCCGGATCACTCTCTATCCCTTCTCCACTATCTTGGTTCGGGTAGTAGGGGTCCCCTGGTAGATGGAATCTGGCCATTGTGTCTGTACGAGAATAGGGATATAAGAATTGTCTAAAAGCTAATGTATATAAGTTGCGAATCGAAGTTAAACTATTGCATTTACGAAATACTCCTATAGTATTCTAAATGTTATGTTTGGGTCTAAAGTTTATTGTGTTTGGTAAGTTTTAGACTTGTTGTCCGCTGTAGCTATCCCTTGGCATATGCTGGTCGGCTCTCGGACAAATATAGTTGATCAGGCTATATTCATCCCAGTCCCGATTACATATTCCAAGGCATACCTGTATTGCACAACTCATCTATAATACTTCTATATTGTTTTCATTTATGATACTGACCCTGTTATATAATGTATGCATGTATACTTTATAAAAATTTCATTTTTAAAAGTATACTCTCACTCATAGTGTTTTTGCCCAATTGGTTTATAGTTGTATATCAAAAATGGTTTTGATATACTTAGTTCACTATAAACAATGCTCTGATACCAATTTGCCACACCCCCAAACCTGAACGGCGGAAACGTTCGGGGGCGGAGGACGTCATGTATAGTATCATAACAACTGAATAGTAAAGAAAGTACACACCACCATAACATATATTTGAAAAGTTTACATGATGTACTTATTACATGTTTAGGGATCAAATACAACAATGGTGTTCCAAAATAAGTTACTAACGCCAGAGCGTTAGTCTTCAAAAGCAGTTGCTACCTGGTTTAGCAATTTCCTGAGAATACAAGTTATTTCAAAGAAAAAGTGTCAACAATTAAGTTGGTGAGTTCATAAGTAGTGATTTGAGTAAATGTATGCCATTTGAAAGTTCGTGTATGTTTTCCAGAAAATCCGATATTTTCTTATACAATGAGTTGTAAATCGTTGTTGTATGAAGTGAATGTATTGAACCAGGAAAATCCTATATTTTCCTAAATGAGTAAAATGCAGTCTCAAATGACCAAGACTGTAACCTGTAAGCAATTATGACATGCTCAAAATAATGATGTATAGTCTTATTATAAAACAAAACTATAAGAAGATTGTATTTGTAAGTGAAAAGAACTGTAATAATCACTTTTCCCGTGAAAACATAATACCATAATAATTGTCTATCCAGTGAGTTTTCATAACCGTACTATCATAATTTGCCTGTAGCGACGTTCTTCAGGCGTCGAAATGTTATGACACTTGTCACCCCGAGGACTGTAGCTAACAGTCAGGGTGCGTAATCATTAGTCCCGTATAGATCATTAGTACTGGTATATCTGAAACTTTAGAAAAATCATAACTTCCTCATACGAAGTCAGTTTTGGACGTTCTTTTTATATATGTTTACGGTTTAATGATATCTACGACTTTCATTTAGATACCTAAGGCTAAAAAGTATTTTATTGAAATTTCTCGTTTTACGCTTAACAGTGTTTACCGGATTTGTCGCGGATCTTTGATTGGTCATAACTTCTTCGTTATAACTCAGTTTTTAGCGTTCTTTATATTTTTGAAAACCTTGAAACGATTTCTACTACTATATTCATCCCAAATAAGATTTTAGAAAAGTTTAATTTTGACCTAAATTTGACTGGTGTTACAACCTCCGCCTCGACAACTACAACTACCACAAATACTCAATCTTTAACAGATTTTCCGATGAATCTTCACTAAAGAAAGGAGTTTTCGTTCATTCAGGTAAACCATCGAACACCTTCCGAGCAATAAACATACCTACTTACTCTTATTTCTTCCCTTCTTTCATTTCCCTTCCATTATCGTCAAGAACGTGAACGCGTGAATGAAGATGATTATGTGTAAAGTGGGCAGGTCTTAGGTGTAGATGGCTCCAAGATTAATGTGGTGGGCTCATAGTCATGGTGCCTTAGTGCCCCACACTTAAGCTTAATGATGGTGGAAAGTGGGTCCATTTAGAGGGCCATTTGACATAGAAAACCGTCGATTTATGCGGCATTAACAAGGGACCCAGTTTGTGATGGACCAAACCAGCGGAGCATACGGCAACACAGTCTGCCACGTGGCTGAATCGGGACGACATTATGATACTTTCTGGGGTTTTTACACGTAAGAGTTGCCCATTGGCTAATTTTCTTTTAGATTAAATTACACGAATCGTCCCTTATGCAGGTGCCAAAATGCACGTTTAGTCCTTATTTTTAAAAATTAACTCGGATCGTCCCTCATGTCGTTAAAAGTTGCACAGTTCATCCCTCGTAGACCTGGCAATTCCAGACACGAATACACGAATCTGTGAGAGACACGACACGACACAAATACATCTTGAAAACTGAGATAAAGCTTATTATCGTATCGTGTCAAATTTGTGGCTGACACGTTTTCATGACACGAATATACGAATTGTCAGGTCTAATCCCTCGTTAGTTTAAATTTGCATGTTTCATCCCTTTTGATACATAAAAAGACTATAATGCCCTTTCCTTTTCTTTTTCATTTAGTTTGAACATTTTTAATATTTTTAATTTTTAAAATTATTTTAATTATTTGTCCTGATTATTTTTAATTATTAAAAATTATTTTAGTTATTTTTAATTTTGTGGAAAGACCTAACCACCACCACCACCATCACCTGCACCGGTAATCTACGTCACCACCAGAAAATGGAGCACCACCACCACTCCTCACCGACAAAATGGAGCCACCACCGGAAAATGTAGCACCACCGTCACCCCTCACTTCACCCAACCCACTCCATTCAAAGTTAACATGTTTCACTAAAAATAACTACAAAACACCACTCCAACTGTCTAACAACATATACTGAAACCACCATCGAACCATGCACATTTACTGTTAACACCACCACCATCCTCAATCGGAAAAACCCACCTACAAATCAGTTTGCAGGAAAGAATAATCAGGGTAAATTAGGAAGCAAGAATAAGGGGAGATGGAAAATCTAATTCGATACAAACTTGATTGAAAGCAAACCTGATTCCCTGAACCTGCAAATCCGATTCATTACAAAAGAAGATGGCAAGAGGGGGCTATATTTGTACTTCGTTCGATCGGTGAACCACCATCGCCAACTGTGAGCCGCCATCGTCACTGGTGTGTTGCCATCGTCGCATCATCTAGGGTTCGCATCATCATGTTATCGTAGAGTTGGACCGTCGATGGAGACGATTTGGGTTCAATCCGCTTCTCCGATCTCAATGTCCCTCTTATCCGTTCTTGTGTGATGGTCTTGTGACCTGGTTCGATGACTTGGTTTCAGTGAGGATGAGGACAGAAGGAAAAGGGGAAATGGAAGAGGGAGGGTGGGTTGAGTTGTGGTGGGTGATGGTTCAATTGCATCGCCGGAGGTGTCTGGAGTGGCCGGAGAGGCGGATCCTGAAGTCGCCGAAGTCGGCGATGATACCGGTGGAGATGACTGAAGAAGAAACGGTGGAAGAGAGAGAGACGACGTACTTAGGGTTTAAGGCATCTTTATTTAATATCTTTTATAAAAGGAAAAATAAATAATCATTTTCATAATAAACAAATCAATAAATAATTAGCAAATAGAAAATAAATCAAAAAAGAAATAAATAAGGGTAAAATTGTCTTTTTATGTCCGGAGGGATGAAGCGCGTAAGTTTTAAAATAACGAGGGACGGTCCGAGTTAAATTTTGAAAATAGGGACTGAACGTGTTTTTTAGCACCTCCACGAAGGACGATTCGTGTAACTTACTCTTTCTTTTATCTTTTGTTTTTATCTTTGTTATTTTAGGTATATGGTTGGGTTATCTTCAAGAATTAACAACTTGTACCATATGCAATTATATATGTACGTTGTTACATTTGTTAGCACCTTCTACCATATGATGCAATTAAATATGTACTTTGGTTTCGACTTTCGACATAAAAGTCAAAGAACTATGTATGGCTACTTTTTATAGATAGTGATCAAACAAATATCGGTTAATATTGTGATTTGCCAATTTGGTTATGTACATTTAGGCTGTTTTTCTAGACTTATAACCTCAATTGTTTAATACATGTTGGTACGGTATATGTTTTTATAATAAAAAACTTTATAAACTATGGGATAAACATACTTAATTGTAGATGCATAATTTTCAAAATTTTACATCCCAAATTTAATAGTGAAAGTGAAACCTATAGTTTATAGTTATTATCAAGAAATTAATTAGCATAAAAAAGATAGTTAATAAGTAGTAATAAAGTTAAAAAGGAAAAAGTGGGCCTTTTGTAAAATTCGCATATTCTTGTATGGGTGATACTGGTGCCTGCATGCCTGGAGAGTCACTTGGACCCACGATGGTCCCGTATAAAGTTGTGACTGATATTATATTGCCCACAAAATTACAAATTTTAGCAAACTGTAGGAGTTTTTTTTATGAGGGTCTGAATTTTTAACATATTGTTTGATTAGAGCATCTTAAATATTATATTGAATGATAAAATAATAAGTTTACCTGTCTTATCATTTTTTCCGAGTACAACATTGTACTTCCAATTTTTTCCTTATTAAGACACCGTACTTTGTAAACTATAACCAAATTTAACATTCTAATTGGGTAGCAATAAGAAGTACAAAGTTATATAAAGCTAAATGGGGAAGTTTGAATCGGGAACTTCAACAATACAAAACAAATTTACATGTTTCATACATTCAAATACAACCTTTTCTTCTAAACAAAAGACAACAACATCAAGACAATTGGCAATGAAATTTGGGTAAAACAAAAGAATAGAGACAACTTGTTATACTATTAAAATGACATATGAACATGTTATTAAATTATTCATGTCATGGTTCTATTAATAAAGTTTCCTTTCTTGCATCTTCTTCTTTTGAAATATTTTATTGGCCTTTTCTGCAACTGGCCAAGCATCATATGTGGTATGAGGCACCACAACGGGTAGTCACCGTATCACCTGAAGTTGGTAATGATTTTCAAAGTTGCATCAACATAACTACACTATGTGTATGGGATGAATGTAAATTTTGATGCTTCCTATAAGTAGTTAGATCTAACAAGCTTTTGACTTGGAATTTGTTTAGCAAATTTACAACATCTACACACCTCTAGTGTGTGCAAACCTTATCAAGCAAATAGAATGAGAGACAGTGGACCAGCAACATTACCTTATATATGTAGATTCAGCATCTAGAATGCAAAATGATCATTAATAAAACCTAAACACAATGATAATTATGTTCATTATACAACAAAACATAAGTATAATAAACCATTAATTCCTTGAATTAATTTTCCCATTTACTAATTGCTTTTCACTGCTATTTGATTAGATGAACAATTCACAATGGTAATCTAGTTATAGGGCAAGGCAAAAAAGAAGGAAAAAAATACGTGCAACCAGAAGAGAGAGTAGATTGACCATTTAATAATCACTACAGATGAATATAACATCTTGCAGATATGATTGGGAGAGAGGTTGATGTCGCTACAACAGTTGGCGGAGGCGGGGCGATGGTGGCATTTTAGATAGGAGGAGGAAGACGGTTTATTGAAGACCGGAGAGGGAGAAAGAAGGAGGAGAAGGGGGTTGTGTCGATGAGTAGAAAAAAGAAAACGCCTCCCATATGTTAAGTGAAACATGTAATAGTTAAATTTCAAGGGGTGCTTGGGACTTAGTTTTGAAAGGAATTAATAAGTTATTATCGTTTTCCACCAATATAAAGCTCAAATGAGTAAATGATTGTTTGACAATTATAAAACCGTTGTTTAACATCTCTAATGAGAGTTTTGTCCGACTAATTTTTAAAAAGGATAAAAGTTTTGTTCAACTAATTTTTAACATCTCTAATAAGAGTTTTGTC
Source organism: Lactuca virosa (assembly GCF_052849685.1). Lineage (NCBI taxonomy): Eukaryota > Viridiplantae > Streptophyta > Magnoliopsida > Asterales > Asteraceae > Lactuca > Lactuca virosa. Next base: position 57,498,501 of record NC_136433.1, read on the forward strand.
CAATTAATTTTTAAAAATGATTATAGCTGCTTGGGATAAAAAGGATAAGGGTACATGGAGTCGTGATAGATGGATGCATGTATGGAGGAGGGTACCGGCGGCACCACATGGAACACTATTCCCTCCCTTATGGTACCATATAACTATTATATGACATATGAGTTGGAAATAATAGAATCCCTCCATCTCATAACGCTTTTATTTTAACCTAAACTATCCTTATAACTAACTTACAAACATTTTTTCGGAAGGGCCTATTAACTTTTTAGATTAATAGTTAATATGTAATGATAAAGTTATATAAATTTTTGTGTTTTATGTAGAAGAATCAAATATTATTTTGGGAAAACTTTTGATAAAGTCTTAAATGGTGTTTTGAGCAAAAAAAAAAGTTTCATTGTTTTCGAAAAATCACATAATTTATCATTTTTTGTTAAAATTAAAAAAAAAAAAAACACTTTTTGTTAGTTTTGGCAAAATGTTAAATAATCAAGACTTTTCTATTCATTTTTTTTAAATATTTTATCAAAATGTTTCTTAAAACAAGGAGTCTTTATTGCATTAAACCTTAAAGTTTTACAAAAAAAAAAAGATAAATAAAAATAAAAAATAAAACGCCTTTGTTTTCATAGATGAGGATCCCCACTTAAGCCCCAACGTTTTTGGAGGCCCGAAAAGTTTTAGGCCCTAAATTGGGGTACGGTAATACGCATTAGAGGCGGGAGCGACAGTCGCGCACCGGTTATCGGAGGGGGAAGCATTGTTTGTGAAACGAAATCCTAGCGGGAAACTCGTCTTCTACAGATTTTAGTTCTTAAACTACGCCCTAGTTCAGTTTCGAGCAGGTAAATTATGTTTCAAAATATTTTTACCATGTGGGCTTTTCTCAAGTGATTTTTGGTTGATAGGGATTTCATGTCAATGCAATAATGCGTGATCACAGACATGGCCAGCTTCATGTTTGTTAATACCAAACACCGAATTTTTGCTCTAATTTTGAAAATCTTTTGACTTATCTGTATCCAAGGTTGTAGAACTCGCTACTCGGTACCTGCTCGGCCGACTGGGGAGTAGCGAGTACTCGGGAGAACTCGGGGAGTACTCGGATTCGGTAATTCATGTAGAAATATTTTTTGGAAAATTATATATGCCAAAATCATAAGCTAAAATCATAATTTGATTGAAATATATAACCAAAATTAGATACATGTGAATACATAAAAACTGGAATACACACAATTGTCTCACTACGTGAATAATTACTGAAAATTTAAGATATATATATAGTAATAATCACATGTGTGTGTTAAATAACAAATCATTAAGTGCGTTATACATATTAATCTTGAAATTCTTGATTTTTTCTCTTTTTATGACAATTTTGACCCTTTGACCGAGTTTGACCGATTTTGACCGAGTTGGCCGAGTTTGACCGAGTAGGCCCGAGTAAGACCGAGTAGGCCCGAGTTTGACCGAGTTTGACTGATTTTTGACCGAGTTTGACCGATTTTTGACCGAGTTTGATTGAATCTGAGTTTTTTGGCCGAGTTCACATTACTCGCCTCGGTGGAGGGCCGATTCCGAGTAATCGGCCGAGTAGGTCGAGTTTTGCAACACTGTCTGTATCAATAAGATTGTGTAAGAAACTCCGGATTGATTCATTTCAGTTTAATACAGTATGATTCTGATTTCTTAGATATAATGTTTCCATTTTGGGTTTTAAGAGATCAGACATGTCAACATGAAACATTGAAACTAATTATTTGGGTAATTGGGTCATAATTAATAGCTCTTTATGACATGAAACTAGTTATCTTTACTCTTTAGAACAATGCACATTGATTTAAAATTGTTTGTTGGATCATCCTGGGATTTGTTTGAATTTGGTATATTTTGTTTCACTTAAGGCTTTGATGACAAGAAGCATGACACCAGGGTAAGGAGATATATTGTGGGTGGTTGTGTGTACCTTGTCTATAACTTTTGTATCCTATGTGGAATTTTCATTTACCAAGATCTCTAGTATTTATGTTTCTGTTGCAAGTGTTTGAAATGTTGTTGGTTTGACATGATACCCGTGTTTGGATGATTTAGACTCTTTTCTAGATCTGCTGCTAGCAATCTGTTCCTAACTACAAAGTACAAACAAATAGTTTAGAAATAGTTAATGGAAACTAAATACAACCATATCTGTATATTCTCACAAAATCAATTTTAACTTCTTCATTGGTCTGCTTCTTTGTTTACATATACAAAAAAAACAAACAAATTACTGAAATAGTTGTTGTGGTTTGGCTAAAGTTGCGCGTTTGGTCCCTATCTTTTGTTTTGCACTCGGACCATCAGTTTGCTTTATCTTGTGAAACTGATAACAATGGAAAAGACAGGTTCTTTACAGCGTAAATGTGGTACTTCCCCCATGAATGCATGAAAGTTGATCACGTAGATATGTGTAGATATGTGAGGCTCTTTCACGTATTTATGATATTGTTTATTCGGGATCGGGATTTCTACATTCTAGGGTTTGACAATAAACATAATAGAGCAGTAAGTAGTGTGTATGGGGCAAACATACATCATTGATTCATCATGAAACTAGAGTTGCCAATTTTATATAGAGTAGTAGTAGTATTCGACTTTGTAGATTGACTTGATTGTCGTCAACTTTTATGATGTGAAGTCAATTTGATAACTTTTTAAAAAACTGTATGATGGTGGAGATAGAGGTATGTTTTACCTTGAGGTTTTAAATGGCTACTTGCACTCTATAATCATACGAATTTTAGATTACAACATTGAACTTCACAAGCTGCAAACTCACTACGCATAGAATAATGTTGGTTGATTCATTCCTATTCCATACTACCTTCATGAATTGTTAAGTTTATATGTTCTGTCATTTAGGGTGAATCATGTTGTTGGCATACTCTTGAAATATGTTTTTTTTTTTTTTTCGGAATTAATGGTGTTAGTAGTTGCAAAATACCTTGAAATGAATAAATGCTTGTGGTAGAGATCTCTTCACCCTGCCTGTGGGAACAATCCGGTTGTGTTACATGGTTACTGAGTGTGTGTGTGTGTGAAGTAATATTTAAAGAAGTTTGTTTTCTAATGGTTTTATTACCTTATAAATTGTGGATCTGATTGTAAGAACAAGCACTAACTAAGCATCTTGATTGGTCTAAATAATCTATGTCACCATAAAGTACATAAAAACTTTAGTGAAACATACACAATTTGGTTAACTCTGTTACAAAAACCATCACTATAGGGAATAAAACCCTGAGAGGTGTAGTATGTGGATTAAAATGATTAACATCACACAGGATTCATGTAGTTGTTTGATGAATTATATTATGGTTTTATATGCAAGTGTAGGAATGGCTAGAAACCAGAATGATGATGCTGAGCAGGGAGATGCCCAAGACTTGGTCAGATGTTAACCATGATTTGCTTGATTTAGTGATGATGCGGTTGGGAGTTGTGGATTATTATTCATTCCGTGGAGTTTGCAAGTCTTGGGCGTGCTCTAATGAAAAAAACAAGTTTATGGCCTCCATGCCCACCCATGACCATAATAAGTATCTGTTGTCGTGCTCATGACAAAACCTGCTTCCTGGAGGACTTTGAAAAAAGAAGGTTTAAAACCATCCTTCCTTCCCCATTCGCCTGTGTAGGATTGACATGTGGTTACTTACTTGATCTTTTTTGTTAAGAAAACCCACAGCTTCTGGCTTGTGAACCCTATCACAAATCACAATTCACAAGGAAGGAACTTCATTTCCTTAAATTTCCCATCTGATTACAACCCTGGCATTGGCAGGGTTATCCTCGTCTTTTCACCCTCAATATATTGTTCTGTTGCTTCATTCCTGCAAGGAGATATGGTTTTCAATAGAGGGTAAATCCTACCCTTTCTCCATCCATGATATATATGCTTTCAAGGGGAAAATATATGCTCTAAGCGATAAGATGCATTGTTTATTTGAACTGAGACTCATTCCACACCCCAAATTGACAATGCTCGAAATCAAGAAGCCCAATTACTTCTTTTATGCGACTATGTTTGTAAGTTCAGGTGAGAGACCTTCAATTTCAAAATTTCTGGGGAAATGAAATGGGTAAAACCGTGTATTTGAAGAATATGCATTTTTTTATAGCGACTTGAACCACGGTGTTGCTGTTGCTGTTGCTGTTAAAGGGGAGTCACTCGGGAAATTTGCTTCATTTCCCAACACTGATGATGATGGAAATATCACCTTCTTTACTGCTACAATGTGGTACTTTCCCCATCAATCTATGGATGTTAATCGCATAGATGAGTGAAGCACATCTTTGGTTTCATACACCTCTTGCCTATGCTCCTTCATGTAAGTTGTTTCTCTATCATTTGAGTATTTTTTTTTTTTCAAAAAATATTGAGAATGATTAGTTTGAAGTACATATCGATATGTACACCGGTTTTTGGAAAATCTACATCTACAGCTATTGAGAAAAGCTTTGCGAGCTCTATGCATGGTGGGGCCATTGCCTTTTCGAGTTCTCTGCTGCTCTGTGCTTCATGTTGCATGGTGGGGCAGTTATCCTTCATGTAAGTTGTTTCTCTATAATACCCCTCTGTTGCGAGCTCTATTGAGAAATGCTGTTTCTGGTAAATTCGTGGAGCACCATAGAGCTGTAAAAAGACAATTTCATTTAGTCAGTAAAAGATAATAGCAATGTACTTTACTCTCATTACCAATATGGGCAATATACTTTAGTTTTTATCCATAATAGCAATGTAACTACATTTCTTAACTAATGAAACAAGGGATTTTGACATAAAAGTCCTTAAGTTTGTTGAATTTTGTCGGTTTTGTCCCCGTGACGATTTTTTATTCATTAATGCCCATAGTTTGCCAAGTTTTTTTTTTCCCATTTTTGCCCTTGTTAAACTTAAGGAATTTCATGTCAAATTTAGAAAATACACTTGGGATAAAAACATAAAAGATTTGTAAACTTAAGGTTTTTCTTTTTTTGCAAATTTATATGCTTAAAGGCAGACACGAAAAAAAATCATCACAGGGACAAAACCATCACATTTTGACAAATTTAAGGGTTTTTATGTCAAAGCCCATAAAACAAATAGTATTACAATATAATAGGTAAAAACTAAAGATATACACGTAATTTGCTATTATTGGTAACAAAGTGTAAATATGTTGCTATTATGGGTAAAAAAAGTGCATTGCCTATAATGGTAAAAAAATGTAAATTGTTGTAATTAACTCAATCAAAACTAACCTGAATAACAACAAATTTTGCATTATTTCCACGTGAACGTCTAAGTTGAACTTGCCAAATATTCTCATAAGAGAGTTGAAGCTTGTAAGAAGTAGTAGGATATGAAACAACAAAGTACAACCTCCTTAATCCAAACCCAAATTTCACTGATACATTTTTCATTTCACTTAACACATGCAAAGTATCCTTTGACACCTGGCAACCAAAATGAATAGTCGTCCCTTCCATTTCAAATGCAAATTGTTTGGGCCTCTGTTCAATGTCATGATCATTTATAAAAGCCTTTAAATAAGTTCTACCAAACCACAATCTTTTATTGTTTGCAAGGTCTATAATGTACTCAACTCTTTCCCTTGTTTTGAATTGTACTTTTGCATATGATCTTGACCCTCGGTTTGCCTTTTTGACCTCTAAAGCATAAATAGTCCCGGGACCCGTGTAATTCTCTAGAGATGTTTTGATTACTTCTGCAGATTCTAAATTTGGGTATCCATACACCTGAACTGTCTTACTCATGGTGTTTTAGCTGTGATGTGATTTTAGAACATGTAATCAGTACCCATAAATACATTGAAATCGTAACAAAAGAAGTAATGATAAGCAATTTAAGCATAAAAAAGATAGAAACTACATTATTGGAATAACTTGTTTATAGAAACCAGTTACCTCCCTCTTTTACCTTTTTCCCAATTTTGTACAAAGAATCCAAGTAAATGTTTCTGAGAAAAGTACAAATCAAAACACATTTGACCTAATCTAAGAATCTATGAAAGATCACACGTTTTAATCATGGAATCATGTTATTTCTTCCATTACATATGACTTATATCTTCACGTAAAAACAAATTTACAGGACTCTGATGATAGATCACGCATTTTAGTAACTGAAATTCGTTCATTTCATCAAACAAAAAGCAAAATTGTCTACAAACTGATAAAATTTTTACCAGGTTCGATCATTTTAATCTAGTAGCAATTAGGTTAGAAACAGAAAGGAAATCAATAATGCTATCATAAAGCTTAAGTAACAGAAACTATTTAGCAGTTAGTATGCAATGGAAGAGCGATTCACCAAGTAGTGAAGATGACGAAGCGAAACGACGACGTCGATGATCTGCGTAAGGGTTGGGGTTTGTTCATGGACGTTTTTATGTGTACTTGGATTGGATATAGGGGACTTTGATCGTCAATTTGCTAGTCTTTTTCTAGAAGATTCCTTTTGGTTTATCGTTTTGTGGCTAAATCGTACTATAGTAGCATTATTTGACGTTTAAAAAGTTAAAAAGTGAATATAGTGATTGTATTATGGGTCACAAGAAGGACTATGTTGTTTCATGAATTTTTAATATCATTCGTCCTTTTCACTATACTTTATTAATAGATATATTTCCGTTTGAAAAAAGAAAAGATGGTATAATTACTTTATCTTTTAAGTATACTCTTTTGATTGTTTTCATGATTTTATTTCGGGATAATGACTTAGGAGGGTAATTAGGTTTTCAGTTTGTCCGTATTAGGTCACAAAGGTTTTTTAACGGTAATAACAACCATATTGGTCTAATACGCATAAAAAAAACCTTAGTGACCTAACACGGACAAACTGGAAACCTAATTACCCTCCTAAGTCATTATCCCTTTTATTTCGACTTATTAATAATTAATCGAATTCGTTAGGTTGGGTATTGGAATAGAATAAATGTTTTTTAAGCTTATTCGATTTGTATTTACTAGATAAGTAGATATTGTTTAGTGATAAATTATTATACAGAAAATATATTATATCATGATACACAATTATTGTCTCTTTTTTCATGAAATTGGTGTCATTGGGCCCCACAAAAATCTCATGTGTTTTGATGAATATAAACAATACCAACCGTTTATCCGATGAATACTCCTACAAGATGATAACAATGATATTTAAAAATTTGAAGAACATCCGTACACCTCCAACTTTTAGTTCGTGATTTCACCCATTGTTTAAATTGGCGTCTTTGGAGACACTATTTTATGTTTAGATCATTACGCTCATATTCCAATTCCAATAGAAGATAAATTACATATTTACATCAAGAAGTGGGTCGTTGTTAGATGAAGTGTATCCATTGAGGTGAATGCAAGACTCGGTGCACAAGTTATGATCAATAATATCTTGAATTGTTTTAACAATCAAACAACATTTATAAATATTATTAATATATTCTCACTCTCCATTAAATAATTATTTTAGAATTACTCTTAAAAATTATGAGAGCTTTTATGGAATAAAAAGATGTTTGGGAATTAAAAAAAAACTTTTCAAAATAACTTTTAGCCAAGAAGAAAAAAAGGATTTTCCAAAAGTCATGAAATTGTAACTTTTTGTGGCTTTTAGCCTTTTAAAAGGTAAAAGACATTCAAAAGTTAAAAAATATAATTCAAACATTTTTTTAAAACAATTTTTAACTTTTACTTCTTAAAATAACTTTTAAGAAAAAACTTTTATAAAAAGAACTTTTGCGTTTAAAAAGTATTCTCAAACACCCCTTAAATGTTGGGGGGATTTGAATTTTCAAATTGGACTCTTATTTTAAGAAACTCGGCTTATGTTTTTGTCATATAAAAATGCCTTTTATATAACGAGTAAAATCAATAAGGTTTTATAAAAGTTTGTTCTAAACGCTTAGTCAATCTAAACTTTAGATGACCAATGTATATAAAAACATTCTTTCAATGACTCTTTGTTGGACCTTTTATATGAAAGCAAAAAAAAAAATGATCAACTATTGATTGGGGACTACAATCAAAGACCACACTTATTATCGTAAATTTCTCAGACTATCTATTAAAAGGTCCTACTATGGATTAATGGATATATCATTCTATCTTATCACACGTCATTCGAATTTTTTTTTTTCATCATTCCCATATAATAATTATTTCATTTTACTAACTTTCATTATAACCTAATCATTATTAATTTTATTATATAATAATAATTTTTTTATTATTAACTTTATTAATATTACTAAACTTAATTATTTTTTTTTTTCACTAACTCACTTTTTTTTTTCCTATCTACATACTCCTTTTTTAATTCCTTTTTATTTATTTAAATTTTATTTTTTTTTATATTTAAAAATTAGTGTATATTTATACAATCAAAAAGTTTAAGATATTTTGTTATTTTATTTCCTTTCTATATATATTTTTTCTAAGAACACTTTATCAAAACAATTAATGTAGATTCACAAGACTTTTATTTAAAAAAAAATCCATTAACTAAAATATTTTCATGAAACAATGCGTAGACATATATTTGTTTGTAATAGGAATAATAACTTATATTATATAATATAAACATAACTATTATATTTATTAAAACAAAAACCTTGTATTCTTATATATCATTTACTTTCGTTTTAAGTCACATATTAAACAAATAAGTATTTTTATGTTAATGACATTTTAATAATATAATTTATGATGATATCAATTCATTAATATTTGCAAAATGATGACAATAATAAAATGAAACAAATCATTATTTTTTTTAATGGGGGGCTTTATGATGTTTAACTAAAAGTAAAGGAGGGCAAATGTGTTGATCAAATAGTAAAAAAGGATGAGGAAATAGAAGCACTCATGGTTAGAACAAAACTTTTTTATGGAAAACTTTTTTATGTTATTGGCATGGACGGACATAGGAATTGACAATAGGTGTTGCCGAATATTTTTTTCTGGTCAAACATAATATAAAATCAAAAATTAATTCATTACGTCTAATACAAATAAGCGATCCATTACGCAAAAGTTAAAAACATAACAACAATCTTTCATCTATTACAATTTAAATTTGTCATCTTCGTGCAGACATCTTTTGAAACCGTTCCATTACCTTTTCATTCTCAACTTTCACAAGTGCTTTGGTTTCAACATAGCAAAGCAATGCGTCGTTCAAAAACTCATCATCAATCTTGTTGCACAAGTCGGTCTTCAAGAGCTTCATCTTCGAAAAACATCTTTGTACACTTGTGGTTGCTACGGGTAATATCAAAGCCATCTTTAAAAGTTTATAAACTAAAGGATAAGACCGATGTTTTCCCGTACTAACCATCAAACGAGAAAGCTCGGAAATTCCTTTCAAAGTGGTAAAACACTCATCTTTGATGCAAGAGTGATAAAATATCTCAAGTTGTCCTTCAAGATCTATCAAATCCGAATCATCAAAGTCATACTTGTACAACTTAGCCAACTTCAACAACTTTGATTTGTCAAATTGTGCAAATGAATCACAAGGGCTCAAAGCACCCATATATTCTAGTAACTGGGTGCTTGTTTCACTAAATCGATCTCGATATTCTGCCAATTGCATATCCACCACCGTGTTGAAGATTTCAACCTCAAAATGAAATCTATTGGTCTTTGTGGTCGTACGGTTTCTCGCACCAACATAAAAATCCTGCATTTCCAAAATAGCAATATTGTGTGTTTGACAAAAAGAGGATACCTTTGGCAAAATGCTAGCAGTTTTATTTCACCAAATCAATCGATAACTCAATAACATCAATAAAAACATAGCAATTTCACTAATTCAAGATAACAACATAGCAATTTCGATTTCACCAAATCAATCAATAACTCAATAACATCAATAAAAACATAGCAATTTCACCAATTCAAGATAAAATCATAGCAATTTCGATTTCAACCTAAACAAATTGGTAAAATTTCAGTTTTCAAACACTTGCTTCATTCTCAGTTAGGGCTTGGAGTCGAATTGAACAATAGGAATCGATTTTTGCTACTAAATCAACAAGACACTCAAGAAATTAGAAGGAATTAGCAATGGAACTTGTGACAATCCGAAATTTCTATCTTGTAAAGCCAATCAATTCAATCAAAGGTTAGACTTATTTCTGCTATCTTTTTAGCATTGTTAAGGGTCTGTTTAAGTGTTCTAAGCTTAGTACATTCAAGGATTGGGTCTAGGGATGAGTTAACTAAAGTTCATTGTGTTGCATTCGAGCCGGAAACTCCATCACAAGGAGTTTACGGCCGCAAACTAGAGTTTACGGTCGTAAACTCTTGGCAGCCGTGAACCCTTCCCTATATCATATACTTCCTTCATTATTTCATCATTTCTCACATCTTCAAGTCAAGAACACTCATTTCTCTCTCAAGTATCATCAAGAACACTTCCATTTCTCTTGAATATTGTAAGTGATTCTTCGATTTGTTTCTTGATATCCTTCTTAATCTTGTGAAACCCTTTGATTTCATCCATGAATTCAACTCTTTTGGGTTAGATCTTCAAATCATCATCATTTACACCAAGAACACCAAGAACACACACTTGTTCTTGGGCCGTGAACACCCTAAAGACCTCCAAAGTGTGATGTAACAACGTGATTTTTCAAAACAGATTTTCATTTCCAATCATAATAAACTCATAAAACAATTTCAAAACTCATTGTATGTGACATCCCCAATTTCACAGCCAGAAAAGACCGATTTGTTTATGCTTTGTTTTATAAAATCAGAGTAACCCTTTGATTAAAAGAGTTGCGGAATTTGTTCCCAAAACAAAATATGATAAAATTTATCAAAACGTTTCTCAAGAGAATGTATTTTCATTAAATAATAAAACCTCGGGATGTCATGTTCCGATACAGACCAAAAGCATAAACAATATAAAATAGACCTTACAACAGTTATTTATAACTACTGATCTATAATCCAAAATCTCTCGTCAAGTCCACCAACTTATACCCTTGTGCCATTACCTGTAATGCAAAGAAAACTGAGTGGGTCAGGCTTGGGAGTCTGGTGAGCATATAGGGTTTTCAACCCACAATAATACATTTATTATATTCAATTATCAAACAATCAACCCAAATACCCATCCCCATATCTCCTTTATTTTCTCAAGGGTTTACCCTAAGAACCAACTATCCTTCATTCATTCCTAAGGATTTACCTAAGGAACTGGCACAAAGTCCATTTGCTACCACGGTTTATACAACAGGCACTACGTCACATAGTCACCAGGGTTCATACAATAGGCACTACGTCTCATAGTCACCAAGGTTTACACAATAGGCACTACGTCTCATAGTCACCAGGGTTTACACAACAGGCACGAAGTCACTGTAGGGTTTTGAGCATTCTAACACTTCCTAAGTGTACATGCAACCCTATTAAACCTTGGATCTATGTTTGTCTAAGATACATGCAAAATATTATTTTCCAAGGTTTATAACCTATCTAGCATGTCATGGGGTACTTTTAACCATAAAGGAACTAGATGAATTACATACCTTTTGTTGATTGTTGATTCCTTGGAGTTTGAGAGCCAAGCACCAATAATGTGAATGCCTCAAATGGAAATCACAAATCACCCAAACTTGGAAAATATATGAGAGAGTATTCTAACTCTTGGTTTTGGCCACCACACTTACACACACACTTAGTGTCTTTTTCATGAACATAAGCTTGTTTATATAGTGTTCATGGTTAGGGTAAAACCCTAATAACCCATGTCTTTTCCTCTTCCAAGGATCCATGGGTAAAAGCTCCATGGATCATCCATGGACTTCCATATAAGCTTAGCCCATTAACAAATGAGCACTAGCCCACACTATATAAATATAATAGCCCATGATTTAATTAGTCTTCCTTTTAATCACTAAATTAATTCATAATTAATTCAAGATTAAAAACTAATTAAGTAACATGACTTTATATTAATATATTATAACTTATAATATATTAATAAATCGTAAGTATACAACTCTCATAAAATTATCCATAACTAGTTCGGGTGAAGTGCAACCCAAATGGACCATGCCGGGTCGGGTCAAGTATATACCAAATAAGTTATGGACTTAGACACCTTATCCAACAGACTCCCACTTGGATAAGTCTAATAACTGTATTTGCCTATATTACTTCAGGAACCAACCGGCAATCGTAGCTCTCGAAAACTCTTGTGAACTATGAAGCGCCATTTTAGATAAGTGATCATATAATCCTCTGCTCTCATGATATCAGCCGGACAAATACATGGAACAATGTCTTACTTATTTGTCTAGCAGTTGTTTCTCGATTTCCGATTTGTTTGACAAAGAACTTAACTGAACACATCAATTTAGTTCTGACCGGGCCCGGTACATGGGTCAACACAAAATCATCGAGGGGCCCAGATATCGCTTCTATTTCTAGAAGGAACAGATAAACTTCGACTCATATGCTTGTTCTACTACTTATTGAATTGCACACAAAGGCACGTTTTATAACATCAAGTTACTGATGCGTTTACGTGCAATCAATGCACAACCAACTCATAGGTAACAACTCATATCTCTAGGTTTGAAGACTTATATGATATTACCGTCTCACGATCACTCAAGATAAATTCCATGAAGTGATACAAGTGAGCGTGGGTTTATTCCAATACTCATAACTTATGAGCACTCATGAACGTTGTAGCAACCATTGCTATGTCCAAACACCTTTAGCCATCTACAGACCCAATTCATGACAATCTTGATTCATACCTACTTCCGACGTATGACCGATTGTGGAGGTTTGAATAAATTGATTATTCTGGAAGTCAAAACATGCAAAACTGAAACAATAGTAAATAATTGACAATGATAGCAACACTTTGCTCATAAATAAATCACACATTTTATTCATCATCAAACGTCGATTACATTTTACAAGTTTCAGAAAAGGCTATCTAATCTGTAAAACTAATATCGTCCCTCAGCCCGATGCGCCTCGCATGCTGCAAATGCTTAACCCTCGTCAGTCCCTTCGTAAGGGGATCCGCAGGGTTCTCATCTGACGATACCCTCTTTGCCACGAGGAGTCCCTCTTCTATCTTGTGTCTTATGAAGTGATATTTTCTGTCAATGTGTCGGGATCTACCATGATCTCTTGGTTCCTTGGCTAAGGCAACCGCACTATTGCTGTCACAGAAAATCTCCATAGGCTCCTTAATAGCTGGTACAACTCCAAGGTCTCCGATGAAGTTCCTCAGCCATATCGCCTCCTTTGCTGCTTCACTCGCTGCTATGTACTCTGATTCACAAGTCGAATCAGCTACAGTCTCCTGTTTGGAACTCTTCCAAGTGATTGCCCTTCCATTTAAGGTAAAGACCCAGCCCGAATGAGAGCGGAAGTTATCCCTATCAGTCTGAAAGCTAGCATCACTATACCCTACTACTCTCAAGTCATCACTCCCACCAAGGGTAAGGATCCAATCCTTAGTCCTCCGCATGTACTTGAGAATATTCTTTACCGTAGTCCAATGAGCCTTGCCAGGGTTCCCCTGATATCTGCTGACCATGCTCAAAGCGAAGGCCACATCAGGACGAGTACAAGTCATAGCATACATGATCGAACCAACAGCGGAAGCATAAGGTAATCGACTCATCTCAGCTATCTCATCTTCCGTACTCGGGCTCTGAGCCTTGCTCAGTTTGGCATTGCTTTGGATCGGTAATTCTCCTTTCTTAGAATTCTGCATGTTGAACCTTTTCAACACCTTATCCAAGTAGATACTCTGACTAAGTCCAATTAGTCTTTTACTCCTTTCTCTTAATATCCTTATCCCTAGGATATAGGTAGCTTCTCCAAGGTCCTTCATAGCAAAGCACTTCCCAAGCCAGGACTTAACCTCCTGCAAGGTTGGGATGTCATTTCCTATGAGTAGTATGTCATCCACATACAGTACCAAAAAGCTAACTATACTCCCACTAGCTCTGACATACATGCAGGACTCATCTTCACTTCTTGAGAAACCAAACTCTTTGACCTTCTCATCGAAACAAAGATTCCAACTTCGAGATGCTTGTTTCAATCCATAAATGGATTTCTCAAGCTTGCACACCCTATTGGGGTACTCTGCACTGACAAAACCTTCTGGCTGATTCATGTAAACATCCTCAGCCAACTTTCCGTTAAGGAAAGCGGTTTTGACATCCATTTGCCATATTTCATAATCATGAAATGCAGCAATGGCTAGCATAACCCTAATAGACTTAATCTTTGCTACTGGTGAAAAGGTTTCATCATAATCAATACCCTGAGTCTGAGTAAACCCCTTCGCAACCAGTCGAGCCTTATACGTGTGCACCTTCCCATCCATGTCTGTCTTCTTCTTGAAGATCCATTTGCACCCGACTGTCTTACGGCCTGGTACATGGTCAACCAAGTTCCAAACTTGATTGTCATACATGGACTGTATCTCGCTGTCCATAGCCTCCTTCCATTTAGTAGACTCTGGGCCTGCCATGGCTTCCTTAACACTGTTAGGTTCATCCAGATTTACCAGTGTACTGTCACTGATAAATGTATCACCTTCCGTAGTAATATGAAATCCATAATAAAACTCAGGTGTGTTCCTAACCCTTGTGGAACGCCTCGGAAGTACAGACTCGTCAGCTGGATCAACAGGAATTTCCTCCTCAAGTTGATTGCTAGTGTTTGAGGTTCCTTCACCAATTGAGTCTTGAATTTCTTCAAGGTCAATTTGCCTCCCACTGTCTCCTTGGCTTATAAATTCTCTCTCTCGAAAGACTCCTCTCCTAGCCACAAAGACCACATTCTCACTGGGTCTGTAGAAGAGGTAACCAAAGGATTTTTGTGGGTAGCCGATGAAAATACACCTTTCACTTCGAGGTTCGAGCTTGTCATGAGTTTCGTGCCTCACGAAAGCCTCGCAACCCCAAATCTTGATATGGTCTAGATTGGGAACTTTCCCAGTCCACATTTCATGAGGTGTTTTGGCAACCTTCTTTGTAGGGACTAGATTAAGGATGTGGGCGACAGTCTCTAAGGCATACCCCCAAAAAGAGATTGGTAGCGAAGCTCGACTCATCATAGAGCGAACCATGTCCAACAAAGTTCGATTGCGCCTCTCAGCTACACCATTCAGTTGTGGTGTCCTGGGAGGTGTCAATTGTGAGACAATCCCACACTCCTTAAGATAGTCGAGGAACTCAGTACTAAGATACTCACCACCTCGATCGGATCGAAGCATCTTAATGTTCCTGCCCAATTGATTTTCTACTTCCTGTTTAAACTCTTTAAACCTTTCAAAAGTTTCTGACTTATGTTTGATTAAGTAGACATAACCATATCTACTAAAATCATCAATAAAAGTCACATAATAGCGATTAGCGTCCCTTGTGGCGGTTTTGAATGGTCCACACACATCAGTATGTATAAGGTCCAACAAACCCTCACCCCTTGCACAAGTACCAGTGAAGGGTGATTTTGTCATTTTTCCAAGTAGACAAGACTCACAACTATCATCCGACTTGAGGTCGAACGACTCCAAGACTCCATCCTTTTGGAGCTGGCCTATGCGTTTCTTGCTTACATGTCCAAGACGACAATGCCACAAAGATGCTTTATCAAAGCTAGTAGAAGAATCAATACACAATACATTATTCCCTAAATTATCTACAACCGATACAGCTTCATACACACCATTACAAGGTAATGCTTTAAAATAAAGAAAGCATTAATACTACCAACTTCATTATTAAAAGAAAAGGTAAAACCTTGTTTGTACAAAGCATGAAAGGAAATAATATTCCTCGCCATTTCAGACGAGTACACACATTTATTCAAATCTAATTTTAATCCACTATCTAGCAACAAAGTATAAACTCCAATCTTGGTAACAGGTGCAACCTTCTTGTTCCCCATGATTAAGTTTATCTTTCCGTGCTCCACATCCTCACTTCTTCTTAGGCCCTGCAAGTCACAACAGATGTGAATACCACAACCTGTATCAAGAACCCAAGAATTAGGATATGGTGAGTTATTAGACAATATAGTGTAAATACCTGCATGGGATGGTTTCACTTTCCCATCCTTGACATCCTGCAAGTACTTTGGGCAGTTTCGCTTCCAGTGCCCCTTATTTTGACAGTAGAAGCATTCAGCATCCTTAGGGATGGCAGAAGGAGTGATAGAACCACCTTTGGTTCTAGATGAGGAGCCTTCAAGGGACTTTCCCTTGGTACCCTTCGAAGGGTGCTTCCTCTTTTTCCCTTTGCCTTGCCCGATAGCCAAAACAGGGGTAGTAGTAGGAGTAGGAGTAGCAACCGACTTACTCTTAAGACCACTTTCGGCAGTCTTCAGAAGTCCTTGAAGCTTACTGAGTGTGACTTCCTCCTTGTTCATGTGGTATGTCATACGAAATTGATCATAACACGAGGGCAAGGAGTGCAAAATGATATCAATTGCCAACTCCTCAGGGAAGTTCACGTTCAGTTTCATTAGACGGTCCACATACCTTTGCATTTTCTGCATGTGGCTCGTGATTGGTTCGCTATCCTTCATACGGGTAGTGATCATGGAGGAGATTATTTCATACCGCTCTTGACGAGCACTCTGATGGTACCTTTCCATCAGATCCTGATGCATCTCAAAAGGGTAATAGTCCTCATAGGACTTTTGGAGTTCAGCTGTCATGGTGGCCATCATGATGCATGCCACCTTGGTGGCATCTCTTTCATGTGCCTGATACTCAGCGACCTCCTCAGGAGTAGCAGTGGACTCATCAAGCTCCTTTAGCTCCTTATCGAGGACATATTCCTTGTCCTCGTAACGAGTAACCATCCTGATGTTCCGGATCCAATCCATAAAGTTGGAACCATCAAAGATGACCCTCCCACAAAGGTTCATGAGGGAAAAGGAGCTAGTAGGGTTAGAGCCCGAAGCATTGTTGTTGGAAGACATCTGAAGAAGAAAACAAGTTTAGATTAGATATATCGAATCCTTAATAATACACCCAAATGTAATATTAAGGCTAGGATCCAACACAATATATTATAACTTAGAAGAGGGATGCCGTAATCTAAGCTATAATATATTTGAAGGTAGGTGAATGACGATTCACCAATTTCCACCATGAAAACGAAATGAATTATTAGGTTTAATTGGTTTTGAAATTCCTAGATTCCTTTGAGATTCATTGAACTTTTCAATGGCATGTTTCAATATCGATTGTGCCCTTCAAGTTTTGTGACTGGGATGCCGAGGATCACAAAACAAGGTGTGAATAACCATGCAAATTCACTTGGTGCCCTTAATATTATCACCTAATCAATGTGCCGGTTAACCACACACGCTCCACCGATCTATGATAAACATTAAGTCACCCTTCGTGATCCTTACTAGTCCAAGTTAGTGTGCCGGTTAACCACACACGCTCCACCAACGACTTGGTAAGGTACAAAGTGTGAATTTCATGGGTTAGCACCATATTCACATTTTCCTAAAGTAACTAAGATTGGGAATTTATATAAGGTTTAGTTACTTTATAATATTCATCATACTTTTAATGAGAATTTATAAGTCCTTGTCCTACCCGTTCGGCTAACGACCCTCCACCAGTCAAGCAAGCGGTGGGTGAGAGTGGACACCCATTAAGTTGCCATTTTATAGGCAACAACCTTATACCCACCTTATAGACTGGCTTCGTGAATGAGGCCTACTAACGGTAAAACGACTTAAATCTTATACATATATATAATAATTAACCATTAATGTTATAAATAGTATAAGGGTTGAATTTTAACTTTTAAAACTCTAAGGGTTTGGAATTAAAGTATATTAAAGTGTGTGTAACTTTACAAATTCCAAAACTTGAGGACAAGTTTTGAAACTATTCAAAACTTTTCATTTCATAACTTATGAATTAAAGGTTCATAAAAATGAAGACTCTTCATTTCCATGTAACTTATGTGTTTTAAGTGTGTGTTTAAAAGAATTGACCTTTGGATATCCATAACTTGAGGACAAATTATGGACTCCATTAAAACACATAAATGATCAAGAATTAATCCTAAACAATTCAGCAAATAATTCCTATCATCTTCTAAATTCATAAGAACATGAACATGATCATCAAAGTTTCAAGAATTATATGAACACATACAAAACATGAAATTTTGATATAAGCTATTGTAAATGGATTAGAACAACCATTACACCAACTAAAACAAGTTTTAAAACACCAAAACAGTTTAGGGTAATGTTTCTAGTCCATTTCCAGCAGCAAAAGTCGAAAATCTGCATTCTGAGGCTCCTACTCGCCGAGTGCACGAACCTACTCGCCGAGTAGGATGAGTTTACACATGAACTCGGTGAGTCCCCCCATGGACTCGGCGAGTTCATCAGGCAGACAGCAAAAAATTCGACTTTTTTCACTATTTTGCATCAAGTATCAAACAAACAAGCCTAGGCTCTGATACCACTGTAGGGTTTTGAGCATTCTAACACTTCCTAAGTGTACATGCAACCCTATTAAACCTTAGATCTATGTTTGTCTAAGATACATGCAAAATATTATTTTCCAAGGTTTATAACCTATCTAGCATGTCATGGGGTACTTTTAACCATAAAGGAACTAGATGAATTACATACCTTTTGTTGATTGTTGATTCCTTGGAGTTTGAGAGCCAAGCACCAATAATGTGAATGCCTCAAATGGAAATCACAAATCACCCAAACTTGGAAAATATATGAGAGAGTATTCTAACTCTTGGTTTTGGCCACCACACTTACACACATACTTAGTGTCTTTTTCATGAACATAAGCTTGTTTATATAGTGTTCATGGTTAGGGTAAAACCCTAATAACCCATGTCTTTTCCTCTTCCAAGGATCCATGGGTAAAAGCTCCATGGATCATCCATGGACTTCCATATAAGCTTAGCCCATTAACAAATGAGCACTAGCCCACACTATATAAATATAATAGCCCATGATTTAATTAGTCTTCCTTTTAATCACTAAATTAATTCATAATTAATTCAAGATTAAAAACTAATTAAGTAACATGACTTTATATTAATATATTATAACTTATAATATATTAATAAATCGTAAGTATACAACTCATAAAATTATCCATAACTAGTTCGGGTGAAGTGCAACCCAAATGGACCATGCCGGGTCGGGTCAAGTATATACCAAATAAGTTATGGACTTAGACACCTTATCCAACAGTCACATCGTCACCAAGGTTTATCAAATAGGCACGAAGTTGCATCGTCACCAAGGCTTACTCAATAGGCACGAAGTCACATCGTCACCAAGGTTTATCAAATAGGCACGAAGTCGCATCGTCACCAACTATTCCATCTACCCATGTTCTACCCAACAGTTTTGTAGATATAAATACAAACGCAGTTTAAATCATTTAACACCCGTATAAAAACATCAATTCCAAGCCCATCTCAAATAGACAAATAATATATAACACGTAGCATGTATTTCATAGCTAATACTTTATATTTATGTGTTAGAAGAAAGTAACTATACACTCACTTGATCAGAAGATGATCGGAGAGCACTACGGCTTGTAAAAGTAGTATTCTTCGGTAGATCTGGAAGATCTTCACAAAAACCGGGCTCCTCGCGGGCAGAGCTTCGGCTCGGAATTTCACTTCTCGGGATCTTTGGGGCCTCGGGACTTGCTTCGGGCCTCGAGAGTGATACCGGGGCTTCGGTATATTTCTTGCACGAAAATCGAGGAAAAACGGGACAGAGAGAAGAGAAATTGGCAAAAGAAACCGGCTGCCCTCGCATGCTTTATATAGGGGCTGAACCTCGCACGTACGCTGGGCGTACGAGGCTACGCGGGGCGTACGCCTCGGATCGTCAGCGCTTACGTCATCGGAGCACTTGAGTGCGAGGCAGGTCACGCTTCGGTGTACGCTGGGCGTACTCAACTACGCTGGGCGTAGTTCGGATCAGGTCGACGACTCCTTCGGATAAGCTTTGGTATGCGTGCCACGATCTTCAAAAATTCATAACTTTCGCATACGAGCTCCGTTTTCGACGTTCTTTATATCCACGCGTAAGTGAGATTGTGCTCTACAACTTTCATTTAGACTCCGTCGGCTAATTTTGACTTTATTTTTATTATATTATTTTTAGTAGGCCGGGACAGGAAAATTCCGTTATAAAATCATAACTTCTTCATCCGACGTCCGTTTTCGTCTGTCTTTTTACCGTTGCACTACTAATGATGAGATCTTCAATTCTCATTTAGAAAGTTTCGGCTAAAAACCGCTCGATCTCAAATCGAGTATTCGGGCTGTATACTGCTAGGTCGAAACTTCGGAAAATCATAACTTCCTCATACGAAGTCAGATTTGGGCGTTCTTTTTATGCACGCTCTCGGTTTAACTAATTCTACAACTTTCGTTTACATCGCTAAGGCCAAATATCGCTCTAACGTAAATTCACAATTTACGTCGCGCTGTGTCGTGCCGGTTTTGTCGCGAAACTTCGACAGGTCATAACTTCTTCGTTATAACTCGGATTTCGGCGTTCTTTATATATTCGGAAACCTTGTAACATGTACTACAACTTAGTTAAGATTAATCCTTCTAAATAATCTTCCATCAAAAAGTCATTTTTGATGCTTATCGTCTCTAAATTGACTAACCCGGATCTACGGGCGTTACATTGTATCACATGTTATCTCAAATAAACAACCCCAAAATCTCAAGTACATAAATCTCCATCAGTGTGTACAGATCATGCCGGCGCCTTCCCGCGATCCTCGCTGGTACCTGAAACACATATCACATAACACGGTAAGCATAAATGCTTAGTGAGTTCCCCAAAATACCACATACGCACATACGCCAGTCAAGGCTATAACTCTACAAGACCTTCCGGCCAATGTGTCTCAGGGGACTTCCGTCCCACAATCCTGGTAGACCTTCCGGCCCTACCCGTAATGACCTTCCGGTCTGTATCATCTTGACCTTCCGGTCCATACACTGTTAACCTTCCGGTCCATATCATAATGACCTTCCGGTCCATATCATACTACTCGTAACATAACATAGCACATACATATCATATAACAGCATACATCACATACTCATCATAGCACATAAGACCTTCCGGTCACACGTAATTACCACTCTAGGTAAAGTATAGTGAGAAGACTCACCTCGTATGATGTCGGATAACCTCTCGTGCTCGATAATCCGATCTAGTCTCCTCCTATCAAAAGATAACATCCCTAATAAAATACTTTCTCTTGACCTCATCTCTAAAGAATGGGTAGAAGACCATTCTACCCCTCCCTGACCTTCCTTAAATCTGCTTGACCAAAACCCTAAGGTCAACTGAAGTCAACTCTAGTCAACGGTCAAACTTTGACCAGACTCGTCGAGTACACTCGGGTGACTCGGCGAGTCCATGCGTGTCCTCTGAATCCTCCTATGGAACACTCGGGTGACTCGGCGAGTCCATGCGTGTCCTTTGACCAGACTCGTCGAGTACACTCATGCAACACACATAAGGCTTCTTTTGGTGAAATAGCTTCTAAAATGGCAACCTAGGTTCATATCTCCAATGGAACAGCATAAAGCAGAATGGTTGGGACTCTCTGGACTTATTCCACCTTAGGACCTCATAAGCTTCGAATCCAAGCTAAAGAAGGGATAAGAAAACCCTAGATTCAAGTAGTCCACCATATACACGAGAATGAGTGTAGATTCATACCTCTAGTAGCACCTTCTGATCGAATGGTAGTAAATATGAGCTCCTTAATTCGCCTAGCTTGCCCTCCTTCCTTCTTTCTTGCAAAATCACACTAGAGATGATGAAAGTGGCTTCCTCTCTCACTCACTATGCTCGCTGCTTCTCTGGTTCTCTCAAGGGTGAAGGTGGCCGCCAATGAAGGCCATAAGATCCCTTAAATAGGGCACATGCCAAAAGATTTAGGGTTTCTGTCCTCAGCGCGGCCTCGTCGAGTCGACTCGCCGACTCGTCGAGTCCATTCATTAAATCCAGTCAGCAAATCGCGATCCTACTCGACGAGTCAAGGCGTCAACTCGTCGAGTCCCTCTTCTTAAATCAAAATAAATAGTTAAAATATGATACCTGGAAATCCAGATGTTACAATTCTCCCCCACTAGAATCAGACTTCGCCCTCGAAGTCTCGCTTTGCAAACAACTCTGGATGCTGCTCCCGCATCTCCAACTCCGGTTCCCAAGTCAGCTCGGACCCTCTCCGATGTTGCCATTGGACCTAAACCAGGGGCACCTCCTTGCTCCTCAGAACCTTGATCTTCCGATCCACAATCGCGATTGGCCTCTCAACATAATTCAGGCTCGCATCCACCTGAATATCCTCTAGCGGTACTAATGTCGTCTCGTCGGCTATACACTTCCTCAACTAAGACACGTGGAATGTATCATGTATCTGGCTCAACTCCGCAGGTAGCTCCAAACGATATGCTACCTTTCCCACCCTCGCGGTCACCCTGAAAGGACCAATGTACCGGGGCCCCAGCTTGCCCCTCTTCCTGAATCGGATCACTCCTTTCCAAGGAGATACCTTCAGGAGTACGAAGTCTCCCACCTGGAACTCAAGTTCGGATCGTCGCCTATCCGCGTAACTCTTCTGGCGACTCTAGGCTGGCAGCAACCTCTGTCTGACCTGCTGTATCTGCTCAGTCATCTTAAGCACTATCTCAGTGCTACCCATCACTCGCTGCCCTACCTCTCCCCAGAAGATGGGAGTCTGACACCTCCTCCCATATAAAAGCTCAAAGGGAGGCATACTAATGCTCGAATGGTGGTTGTTGTTGTAGGAAAACTCAGCCAACGGTAGGTATGTGTCCCAACTTCCTCCGAAGTCCAATACACATGCTCAAAGCATGTCCTCGAGCGTCTGAATCGTCCGCTCACTCTGTACGTCCGTCTGTGGGTGGTAAGCGGTGCTGAAATGCAACCTCATACCCAACTCCTCATGGAATTTCTTCTAGAATCTAGAAGTGAAACGTACATCTCGATCTGACACAATCGAGATTGGTACTCCATGCCGCGATACCACCTCTCTCACATATATCTCTGCCAAGGAAATGAGCGCTCTTCGTCAGCCGATCAACAATCACCCAAATTGCATCGACACCCCCTTGCGGTCCTCGACAATTTGGTGATGAAATCCATAGAGATCTGTTCCCACTTCCACTGGGGAACCTCTAGCGGCTGCAACTTGCCATGCGGACGCTGGTGCTCGGCCTTAACCCGACGACAGGTCAAGCACCTCTCAACAACCCACACAGCATCCCTCTTCATACAGGGCCACCAGTAATCTCTCTTTATGTCCAAATACATCTTAGTGGCCCCGGGATGGATCGAGAACCTCGATCTGTGCGCCTCCTCCATCAGTACGCTACGTGCCCTGCCCATAAATGGCACCCAAATCCGACCGTGAAAGGTCATAAGCCCTCGGCTATCGGTAACAAACTCGAATACCTGCCCGATCACCCGCTCTCTCTTGCGGTTCTCCGGTCTCACAGCCTCTGCCTGGGCCTCTCGGATGGTATCCAACACCGGAGTCATTACCGTCATCCTCATACAAATATCTCGAATTGGGGCACTCTCCGCCCTGCGGCTCAGGGCATCGGCTACAACGTTAGCCTTGCCCGGGTGGTACAGGATCTCACAATCATAATCCTTTACCACATCCAACCATCTCCTATGGTGCATGTTCAGGTTGGGCTGATCCATCAAGTACTTCAAGCTCTTGTGGTCCGTGTATATGGTACACCGTACCCCATACAAATAATGACGCCATATCTTGAGGGCGAACACCATTGCCCCCAACTCCAAATTGTGGGTGAGATACCTCATCTCATGAGGCTTCAGCTGCCTTGATGCGTATGCTATCACATGCCCTCTCTGAATAAGCACTGCACCCAACCCCGATATCGACGCGTCACAATACACCACAAAATCCTCCATTCCCTTTGGAAGGGATAACACCGGGGCTTCGCATAATCTCTGGCAAAGTGTCTCAAACGAGGCCTGCTGCTCTGGACCCCAACTAAAAGCCACGCCCTTCCGGGTCAACCTGGTGAGAGGAACGACAATCTTGGAGAAATCCCTGATAAATCTCCGATAGTAGCCGGCCAACCCCCGAAAACTCCTGATCTCGGTGGGGGATCTCGGCACCTCCCAACTCATCACTGCCTCAATCTTGGCCGGATCGACCAATATCCCATTCTGATTAACGAGATGCCCTAAGAACTGGACCTCTCGTAACCAGAAATCACATTTGGAGAATTTGGCGTAAAGCCTCTCCGATCTCAAAACTCCGAGGATCTCCCTCAAATGCTCCTCATGCTGCTCTCTGGATCTCGAATACACTAGAATATCGTCGATGAACATGATCGCCGATCGATCCAACATCGGCCTACATACCCTATTCATGAGATCCATGAACGCTGTCGGTGCATTGGTGAGCCCAAAAGGCATCACCACAAACTCGTAATGCCCATAACGAGTCCTGAACGCCGTCTTCTGGATATCCTCATCACACACTCTCATCTGATGATATACAGACCTCAAGTCTATCTTGGAGAACCAAGATGCTCCCTGCAACTGATCGAACAGATCGTCAATCCTCGGTAGTGGATAACGGTTCTTGACCGTCAACTTGTTCAACTCCCGGTAATCAATGCACATCCTGTGTGAACCATCCTTTTTCTTGACAAAAAGGATCGGTGCTCCCCACGGCGAGCTACTCGGTCGTATAAACCCCTTCCCCAGCAGCTCCTGAAGCTGCGAGGATAACTCTTGCATCTCTGGCGGTGCAAGGCGATAAGGTGCCTTAGCAATAGGCGCCGCTCCCAGAACCAAATCGATGCGAAACTCCACCTACCTCTCGGGAGGCACACCCAACAACTCCTCGGGGAAAACATCCAGGAACTCTCGCACTATCGGTACATCACCAACCGAACTCGGCCTCTCTGCGACCACTCGTGTATCCATCACATAGGCCACAAACCCGCTACAGTCCTGCTGAAGGCTCCGTCTCGCTCTAGCAGCCGAACAAAATGCTGAACCAGAACGGGTACCCTCGCCGTACACCGTAAGTACTCCCCCACTAGGGTCTCGTATCGTCACCAACTGGCGCTCACAGTCTATCATAGCTCCAAATCGGCTCAACCAATCCATGCCCACAATGACACAAACATCCCTCATCGTAATCGGGACCAGATCTATCGGGAACTCAACACCGAAGATCTCTAGTATACATCCTCGAATCACATCCATAGCATAAACCGCTCGCTCGTCAGCTATAGAAACTCGTAGAGGTCGACTCAACGCCTCTCGCCGGATACTGATGTGCTGACTAAACGCTAAAGACACGAAAGATCGAATCGCACCCGAGTCAAATAACACCAAAGCAGGTACAGAACTCACAAGAAAAGTACCTACGCATACCATAATATAAGCACAATATTTCAAACTCAGCATAAATAAATGAAAGAATACATACCAGCCACGACATCGGGCGCTGCACGGACCTCCTCCGCTGTCAACTGGAAGGCTCTCCCGCGAGCCTTCGGTGCCTCGAACTTCACTTGCCGACCCTCAGTAACTCGCGCAGCAGTTGGGGCAGATCCATGCGCTGATCCCTGTAACAGTTGTGGGCACTCGACCCTCCAGTGACCCGTCTGGTTGCAATGAAAGGAAACCATAAATCCCTTGGGGCAGTCCTTGGCTATATGCCCCTCCTTGCCACATTTGTAGCAAGCACCCGATTGACAAACCCCATCATGTCCCTTGCCGCACTTCCCATAAGTGCGGCCCTTCTGGCCTCCAAATCTCGTATCGGCGGGCTTAGCCCGCTTGGCTGCCGGTTGTGCCTGCGCCGGTCGCCTGTCCCTCCTATGAGACTCGGCCTCCTCCCTGGCCTGAGTCTCCAGCTCAATCTCCCTCTTCCTAGCATTTTCTTGGAGCTCGGCAAATGTCCGGTACGTCGAGTTCGCCACGAACTCACGAATGTCCCTCCTCAGTATGCTCAAGTATCGGCTCATGCGTGCCTGCTCAGAAGACACGTGCTCAGGGCAAAACAACGCCCTCTCGTGAAACATCCGTGTAATCACAGTCACGGACTCCGTCCCCTGCTTGAGGGACAAGAACTCCTGTGCCAACCGTTCCCTTTCCACCGGGGGAACATACTCGTCTCTGAACATGGTGGTGAACCTCTCCCAGGTCACCTCTGAGATCTCTGCAAGAGTGAAGTTTGCCGTTACAAACTTCCACCAATCCTTCACTCCCAAGCGTAGCTTGTTCAGCGCGAACCGTACCCTCAGATGCTCCAGACACGAACAGGTGTTGAAGCATCCATCAATATCAGAAATCCATCTCATCACAGCAATTGGATCCTGCGTCCCATCAAACTCTGGTGGCTTCGTGTTGCTGAACTCCTGGAACAGCAACGAGTCACCCCCCTGAGGTCTAGCAGCAACAACAGCTGCAGTAGCTGCAGCGGCTGCAGCCTCAGTAGCCGCAACGTATCTCTCATCAAACGTCTCAATCAAAGTGGTCTTGATAGACCCAAACATCTCCGGTATCTCTGCACGGATAGCCGCAGCCACTTCATCGTGGATCATCTGACGAAGCTCCTCGTCACTCACGCCGCTGATCTCTGGTCTGTGGCGTGTCCCAACCATGATGTCCCTGAAATACAACATAAAAATATCAGAGACTCACTCGAGTATACTCGCACTCGATAACTCAACCCTACTTGTTCCTTAATACCCTAAGGATTTTTACTTGGACTGCGCACTGATCCGGTGTTTTCAGTAGTACGGGCCCTATACTACCGTCCACACCGCATCAGTCGTCACCCCAAGTCCTCCTCCTAGGATCCCAGGTCACAAGTAATCTACTTCTCGTTAAGCATAGGCTACCCTTCGGTAGACTCCTCATAAGCTCCTCACTGCTACCTACTCACTCTCGAAGCATCTCATAGCAGCAGAAATCTCCTAGGCTAAGGCATCACAAATCAGGCCACTCTAGTCCTAATATGAATACCTAGCCTACTCTAGCATACATAGCATATCACATAATATCTTATAACACATAATGTAAGGGTATTTTGGGAAATCACCGTTCGGGCGCTGGCTGATCGTACACACTACTCCGTTATGCTCGTCTCAAAATCTTTTACTCTTTTTGAAAAATTGTTTACTTATGAAAAAATTTCTCAAATCCTCAGTTTGAGTTCAGATACGCCCGAAGGTGCATCCGAATCCCTCAAACCTGGCTCTGATACCAACTTGTAACAACGTGATTTTTCAAAACAGATTTTCATTTCCAATCATAATAAATTCATAAAACAATTTCAAAACTCATTGTATCACATGTTATCTCAAATAAACAACCCCAGAATCTCAAGTACATAAATCTCCATCAGTGTGTACAGATCATGCCGACACCTTCCCGCGATCCTCTCTGGTACCTGAAACACATATCACATAACACGGTAAGCATAAATGCTTAGTGAGTTCCCCAAAATACCACATACGCACATACGCCAGTCAAGGCTATAACTCTACTAGACCTTCTGGTCAATGTGTCTCAGGGGACTTCCGTCCCACAATCCTGGTAGACCTTCCGGCCCTACCCGTAATGACCTTCCGGTCCGTATCATCTTGACCTTCCGGTCCATACACTGTTAACCTTCTGGTCCATATCATAATGACCTTCCAGTCCATATCATACTACTCGTAACATAACATAGCACATACATATCATATAACAGCATACATCACATACTCATCATAGCACATAAGACCTTCCGGTCACACGTAATTATCACTCTAGGTAAAGTATAGTGAGAAGACTCACCTCGTATGATGTCGGATAACCTCTCGTGCTCGATAATCCGATCTAGTCTCCTCCTATCAAAAGATAACATCCCTAATAAAATACTTTCTCTTGACCTCATCTCTAAAGAATGGGTAGAAGACCATTCTACCCCTCCCTGACCTTCCTTGAATCAGCTTGACCAAAACCCTAAGGTCAACTGAAGTCAACTCTAGTCAACGGTCAAACTTTGACCAGACTCGTCGAGTGCACTCGGGTGACTCGGCGAGTCCATGTGTGTCCTCTGAATCCTCCTAAGGCCCCACTCGACTCGTCGAGTTAACCTTTCACTCGACGGGTTACCACTGGTCACGAATCGCGGGGCAACCCGACTCGACTCGTCGAGTCCCCTTATGGACTCGACGAGTTCCTTCCATGCAACACTCAAATGACCTTCTGAGGACAGATCTGTTTCTCTAACCTATAGATCTGACTTCCCGATGCCCAATAATCATGTAAAGGTCCAATCTTTACACTCATGCAACACACATAAGGCTTCTTTTGGTGAAATAGCTTCTAAAATGGCAACCTAGGTTCATATCTCCAATGGAACAACATAAAGCAGAATGGTTGGGACTCTCTGGACCTCTTAAGGTGCAGATCTAAGACTTATTTCACCTTGGGACCTCATAAGCTTCGAATCCAAGGTAAAGAAGGGATAAGAAAACCCTAGATTCAAGTAGTCCACCATATACACGAGAATGAGTGTAGATTCATACCTCTAGTAGCACCTTCTGATCGAATGGTAGTAAATCTGAGCTCCTTAATCCGCCTAGCTTGCCCTCCTTCCTTCTTTCTTGCAAAATCACACTAGAGATGATGAAAATGGCTTCCTCTCTCACTCACTATGCTCTCTGCTTCTCTGGTTCTCTCAAGGGTGAAGGTGGCCGCCAATGAAGGCCATAAGATCCCTTAAATAAGGCACAGGCCTAAAGATTTAGGGTTTCTGTCCTCAGCGCAGACTCGTCGAGTCGACTCGCCGACTCGTCGAGTCCATTCATTAAATCCAGTCAGCAAATCGCGATCCTACTCGACGAGTCAAGGCGTCAACTCGTCGAGTCCCTCTTCTTAACTCAAAATAAATAGTTAAAATATGATACCTGGAAATCCGGATGTTAGATGTGAGTATCTGTTCTATCATCTAGTTATCCATAAGAAATATTATTACTCCAGGATAATTTTTTTTTTTTGGAGATTTGGCAGGTTGCTAAGACTGTTGATCTCATAAAGACAAAGGGTGACACCATTACTACAGAAGCTTGTCCGGTCAAAGTTGGGAACTAATTTTATGGTTTATGAACAGATATCAATGGGCACAAATGATGTTTATAAAACTGTTGAAGTAGTAAACTTTTTGGTTGGGAAAATTACTAGTGAACCAAGACCATTACCTAACATCAGCACTAAAATTACATGTTGGATACTAATGTTTTGAAGACGTAAGCTCCTTGTAATAGCAATGTAATTTCACTTATTTGTTCATCATAACACCCAACTATAATGGTTTACTTTTAGCAGTTTTACATTCACATGCTTTCATGCTAAAGGGGTAGGAAGAAGCAGAAGGAGGTTCAAGTATGGTGGAATGCTAAGAGAGGTGCAATTCTTCTGGTAAATTTAATAACGATTCAAATGTTTACTTGTTTTTGCATGTTTATACACACTTTTATATTAACTTTTCTCATGAATTTTTTTTAGGAAACACTACTTATGCACAAGGACTTGACTCATGGTGGTACATCCAAGTGTGGCACATCAGTCGACAGACTTGTGGTCTTTTGTTAGTTTAAGTATTTCAAGTTTTGTGACTTGTAATTTTCTTGTGGCTTGAAATATTATGTTAGACAATTTTTAATCTATAATGATATTTTGAACGCATATGTTTCTATTTATACAATGTTTGTATAAATTTTGTACATAATTGAAGGTTATTACTTATTACTTATATATACCATCTTCAATACCCACAAAATATATTTTTACTTACATATAACAAAGGAAATACCTACATATATACTAATATTACCTACACATAGAAAAACTATTACCCACACATATTTTTATGACATGTATAGTCGATGCCATCCATGTAGACCACATCGAAAGCGACGTCAGCTGCCATGTTAATAGCCACATCATTAACATCCAAAACATATCAAAATACCTCTACCTACACATACTTACTACTTTCAACCACACATACATGTGTAGGTATAGATTAATCTTTAACTACACATAAACTATGTGTTGGTAATGATCTATTTCAACAGGCATGAGTCTACACATAGTTACACTTAATTTATGTGTAGGTAGTGCTGACTATCAACACATGTTATGCTTTTACCAACACATAACATATGTGGGTAAAGGAACCAATTTCTTGTAGTGAAACACTTGATTCCTAGCCATGAAACAACAATTAGAGCATGATCTTCAAGAGTTTACGGCCGTAAACTCTTCCTTTGGTTGTAAACCCTTCATAAGATCATGATTTGGCCGTGAACACTTCATTGTGTGGCCGTGAACTCCATTCAATCAATCATATGTGATTGTAACACTTCATTGTAAGTGTTTCCTAGTTCCTAAGGATGTTTCCCTTACATGATTAGTTGTTATGTACACTAGTTGTATACATATATGTGTTATTATATGCTTATTAGGATCTGTTTGTGCTCAGGACTTCACTTGGCATACTTAGCATCCTATATCGATCTTTCATTCGAATCACTCACTGCATGTGAGTTCATACCCCTAAACTTATCTTTTAATGGTTTTAAATGCTTTTACGGGGGGAAATACAAGTAGAAAACATTATAGTTATATAATCAATCACATATGATTTATAACTATCAAACAAATGATTTCTTATATTTCAAACTGTGTTTCTAAACAAACTGTTTCAAATCACTTTATAAACTGACATCAAGTCATCAATATCTATTCAAATAGTTAAAACTCTTCAAATGTATTACAAAACTCCTTTTAAACTTATATATTGTCAAAAGCATGTCTATATAGATATAGTTATATAAATAAGGTTTAAAGGACTTAGGACAGACAACTCGCTTTATTTCCTTTTCCTTGTTTGGATGTGGACTTAGGGTATCGGTTGTTTGTCCGAATGTCGTTTAAATCTTAGCTATATATCATGTATACGTATGTAGATATAAAAGTTCTATCAATCAGTTCAATACCTTTGGGGTAGCAAAGGTGTACACACATGATTAGTCATTCAATTACAGAGCTTACTAGTAAACTATAATAGGTATAGTTTAGAGGATTACTACTTACTATTTCTAGAACACTGAAACTTACATAAATCAGTACTTACATGAGTTAGTTCATACATGAGTCAGTTCAAACATACAATAACAAGAACAGAAAGTAACATACAATAACAAGAACAAGATAACATTTATGTGAGACTACTTCACGGCATACCAATATACTTGTTATGTCGCGTTTTGTAACCAGAGTCTCCTGGAGGGAGAGCGGGCATTGTGTGTATAGATCTATACGAGAATGACAATCCCACATCCCCACTATTAGCTACAGTCCGACATACAAGCCAAGGGGTGACAAATGTCACATCAGTTTCGACGCCTGTAGGTCATCGTGTTAAACACTCGTCAATCAGTATGGTTATAACCACATCACATTTTAACCTTAATTAACAAACTAGTTTTAAGGTAGTTAGTGCTTCAGTAGTTATTTTATACAACATTAATGTACACTTTCATTTTTCCCATTACATTCATATAGTGATATT
Organism: Lactuca virosa; assembly: GCF_052849685.1. NCBI lineage: Eukaryota > Viridiplantae > Streptophyta > Magnoliopsida > Asterales > Asteraceae > Lactuca > Lactuca virosa. Next base: position 57,530,257 of record NC_136433.1, read on the forward strand.
CTCACATAAAAGGTAATGCAAACTATTTTTCTAGAAAAGGTAGTCATAAGCTTGGGAAAACACACATTTCATACTATTTCAAGTACAAACATACACTTTACATTATTTTTAAGAGAAACAAAATACACAAACAAGTCGGTCTTGGAGAGTAGACTGCTTTTCATTTAAAGTAGAAAATATAGGATTTTCTAGAAAGGATTCAAACATTACAAACATTTTTACAAGACTTTACAAACATTTTCAAGAAACTAATACAAACATTTGACACTATGTACTTATGAACTCACCAGCTTAAATGTTGATCTACGCTTTCAAAATAACTTGTATTCTCAGGTCGACAGTAGACAGGTACATATGACCAGGTTTTGAGAAGACGGAGCGTATTCAAGACTCGTCTTTATTTTGATTACATATTTTTGGTGTCTTATAACTATACACAAAACACACTTGTATTAACTATATTATTAATGCAATGGATGATGTTGTTGCTTGTTTTACTATTTTGCATTGTTATGATACTGTACATGACGTCCTCCACCCCCGAACGTTTCCGCCGTTCCGGTTTTAGGGCGTGACAGATTGGTATCAGAGCTTTGTTTATAGTGAATTGAGTATATCAACCCATAAAAGATATACAACTATAAACACATTGGGATTAAAACACTCTAACCAAGAGTATATACTTTTTAAATAATAAAATATTTAACTAAAGTATACATACCTACATACATACTACAGAACAGTGTCATACTAGAACAGAAAAAAAGTAATTAGATGTTGGACACTACAGTCAAAACTGGACAGTTATGTAATAATATCTGGAATCAATATAGCCTGATCAACTATATTTATTTGAGATACGATGAACATGTGTTTGGGAGTGATAGTGGTGTTGTGACAGGTCTAAAACTTACCAAACTATACATATACTACATACAGAAGAACGTTAGAGCAGAACATAAAGTAAAATACTATAGGAGTATTTTAGGCACTACATTCGAAGAACAAACTTCATGAGAACAAAAGGCTTTTACTGATAGTTCTATGAGTACTAAGTGCATGCAATACGGTTATATATAATTAGGTTTCATAGACTAAGAATGGATGGTCTAAGGTTTATTCCTTTTCCTTGTTTGGATGTGGATTTAGAGTAGGATTATTTATTTGAAGGTCTATTCGCCCCAAGTAGTATATAATTGGTATGCATTATGTTTTCATAGAAGGACCCAATAAGAGTCATATTAAGTAGATTACTTTATTAGTTATCTGTAGGTTTCTCTTATATAAACTTGTAAATGTTTATCCACTTTATTGAGAATTGTTAAATATTTCTTATATCCTTATTTCTCGCTTAGATAATAATGGCTGGGTTCCATATTCTCGGAGATCCGTACTTTCCTAATCAAGGGAATGTTGGTTGGCTCGATGCCGAACCAGAAGAAGATCCTGCGATCCCCATAGAAGAGGACTTTGAAGAAGACTTTCTCGAAGACGACGATTCAGGATCAGAAGCTTACAATCCGCCTCAAGTTGCTTAGAACCCTAACCCTCGTCAGAACTTTCAAGGCCCGATGCCTCTGTGGGCCATCAACTTAGACAGGTGGAGTGACGAACAAGGACAAAACCACCCCTACTAAGGAGACCGAAGCTTCTACAATCTAGAAGTCGGAGGTTCAGCAGATAGAGCACTTCCCGTGCTGGTTCGTCGTGTTACTTGCAACACTGAATAGGGAAAAGCTGCCATCGATCGGGTTATGCAGATTGATGCTGCCTCTGGAGTTAACGTCGTTCGTATTCGCAACCTGGAAGATAATCACAATGCGACCAGAGATCGTACTAACTTCTTACAGGGAGAACTAGCGGCATCCCAAACTGAAGTTAGAGAACTGCGAGATCGTCAGATGGTACAGGAAAGGCGTTTGTTTGAGCTAGAACGCCAATTGTCCAAATCCAGAGCCGGATCTAGTAGGAAGTAGATTGTACTCTACTCTCTCTTTTGGATATAATTAGGTCTATGTATAGACTCTAGTATTAAATTCCTGCTTATGTTAAGACCTTGAACTTTCAGTCTGTTAGGTCTTTGTGCTGTCAAAATTTTCTCATTTCTGGTATGATGTAAGACCTACTCCAAGGTCAATTTTCCCAAACTTATCACATCTTTAATACCAATGATATTGACAAACATCTAATCTCATGGGGAAATCCTTGTCCAAATACTTTCATTCTTCTATTGTTAGAACTCTCTCGGAATCACACTGTCATCTAATTGTTGAACTCTGGTGATTTAGTTCATGGATCACTCTCATTATCCTCACTATTGAATTCTTATTGTTATCTCCATCTTTGTAAACTTTTAGTTGAAAGATGCCTCCACGTAGATCAACAAGACGCAATCCCCCGATAACTCCAACTCAACCACCACTACCTCCTCCACAATTTGATCCAGCAACTCTTCAAGCTACAGTAGCTGCGGCTGTTGCGGCAGCTTTGGCTCAATTCAGCGCTAGTGGTACTAGCGGAAGTGGAACAGCTGTACCTTCTACTCACGGTGATGTTCCCGTGCGCTCGAGAGAGTGTTCCTATAAGGACTTCACCAACTGCAAACCCAGAGTCTTCAACGACAGCGGTGGGATCATTGCTCTGTCGCAATGATTAGAAAAGACGGAGTCGATCTTTGAGATATGCTCCTGTCCGGAGGGAAGCAAAGTAAAATTTGCTGCCTGCACCTTCTCGGATAGAGCCCTAACGTGGTGGAATAGCCATGTTAAGTCACTTTCACTGATAGTGGCTAATGCAATGGGCTGGGAAGCTCTGAAGGAGCTTATGTATGAGGAGTACTGCCCGAGGGGAAAAGTTCAAAAACTTGAACAGGAACTCTGGAGCCTAACCATGAAGGGCTCCGACATAGTAGCCTACACTGCCAGGTTTAGTGATCTGGTGGCTCTATGTTTTCATAGAAGCACCCAGTAAGAGTCATATTAAGTAGATTACTTTATTAGTTATCTGTAGGTTTCTCTTATATAAACTTGTAAATGTTTATCCACTTTATTGAGAATTGTTAAATATTTCTTATATCCTTATTTCTCGCTTAGATAATAATGGCTGGGTTCCATATTCTCGGAGATCCGTACTTTCCTAATCAAGGGAATGCTGGTTGGCTCGATGCCGAACCAGAAGAAGATCCTGCGATCCCTATAGAAGAGGACTTTGAAGAAGACTTTCTCAAAGACGACGATTCTGGATCAGAAGCTTACAATCCGCCTCAAGTTGCTTAGAACCCTAACCCTCGTCAGAACTTTCAAGGCCCGATGCCTCTGTGGGCCATCAACTTTGACAGGTGGAGTGACGAACAAGGACAGAACCACCCCTACTAAGGAGACCGAAGCTTCTACAATCTAGAAGTCGGAGGTTCAGCAGATAGAGCACTTCCCGTGCTGGTTCGTCGTGTTACTTGCAACACTGAATAGGGAAAAGCTGCCATCGATCGGGTTATGTAGATTGATGCTGCCTCTGGAGTTAACGCCGTTTGTATTCGCAATCTGGAAGATAATCATAACGGGACCAGAGATCGTACTAACTTCTTACAGGGAGAACTAGCAGCATCCAAAACTGAAGTTAGAGAACTGCGAGATCGTCAGATGGTACAGGAAAGGCGTTTGTTTGAGCTAGAACGCCAATTGTCCAAATCCAGAGCCGGATCTAGTAGGAAGTAGATTGTACTATACTCTCTCTTTTGGATATAATTAGGTCTATGTATAGACTCTAGTATTAAATTCCTGCTTATGTTAAGACCTTGAACTTTCAGTCTGTTAGGTCTTTGTGCTGTCAAAATTTTCTCATTTCTGGTATGATGTAAGACCTACTCCAAGGTCAATTTTCCCAAACTTATCACATGTTTAATACCAATGATATTAACAAACATCTAATCTCATGGGGAAATCCTTCTCCAAATAGTTTCATTCTTCTATTGTTAGAACTCTCTCGGAATCACACTCTCATCTAATTGTTGAACTCTGGTGATTTAGTTCATGGATCACTCTCATTATCCTCACTATTGAATTCTTATCGTTATCTCCATCTTTGTAAACTTTTAGTTGAAAGATGCCTCCACGTAGATCAACAAGACGCAATCCCCCGATAACTCCAACTCAACCACCACTACCTCCTCCACAATTTGATCCAACAGCTCTTCAAGCTGTAGTGGTTGCGGCTGTTGCGGCAGCTTTGGCTCAATTCAGCGCTAGTGGTACTAGCGGAAGTGGAACAACTGTACCTTCTACTCAAGGTGATGTTCCCGTGCGCTCGAGAGAGTGTTCCTATAAAGACTTAACCAACTGCAAACGCAGATTCTTCAACGACAGCGGTGGGATCATTGCTCTGTCGCAATGGTTCGAAAAGACGGAGTCGATCTTTGAGATCTGCTCCTGTCTGGAGGGAAGCAAAGTAAAATTTGCTGCCTGCACCTTCTCGGATAGAGCCCTAACGTGGTGGAATAGCCATGTTAAGTCACTTTCACTGATAGTGGCTAATGCAATGGGCTGGGAAGCTCTGAAGGAGCTTATGTATGAGGAGTACTGCCCGAGGGGAGAAGTTCAAAAACTTGAACAGGAACTCTGGAGCCTAACCATGAAGGGATCCGACATAGTAGCCTACACTGCCAGGTTTAGTGATCTGGTGGCTCTATGGCCAAGTATGGTCCCGACTAAGGGAAAGAAGGTCGAGAGGTATATTTGGGGGCTGGTACCTCCATTTCAGGGGAATGTTTTATCTTCAAACCACACTACCTTCGACAGTGCCAAGCGATTAGCGTAGCGGCTCATCGATCACGGAGTCCGCACACCAACAACAACAACTAGTACTGTCCCGGAACCTTCCAAAACCACCGACAACAAGCTTAAGTTTTAGGACAAAAAGAAAGGCAACGCCGCGCAAAAATCTGCCCAGAAGCAGTAGATCATGGCGGTTCATGCCGCGATAGCACCTGCTGCCACTGCGTCGGCAAAACAGTATGCTGGGAGCTTGTTAAAGTGCAACAAGTGCAGCTTCCACCACAACTGACCCTGCAGGGAAATACAGTGTGCAAACTGCAACAGGAAGGGGCATACTGCCCGTTTCTGCAAATCCCCGGCTAGGCCAATCACCCAGGTCCCTGGCATCGGAGTGGGCCAGGCTTGCTACGGATTTTGCGAGGCTGGTCGCTACAAATGGAACTGCCCGAAGGTAGAAAATGCTGGTGGAGTGGGTAGAGTTTTGGCGATAGGTCATGAAGAAGCGGTAGCAGACCCTACAGTGGTCACTGGTATGTTTCTCCTCGATAACTCATATGCATGCATACTATTTGATAGTGGAGCGGAGAGGAGTTTCGTGAACCAAAAATTTGCACACTTACTTAAAGAAAAATCACGAGCACTGAAAGAACCGTTCACCGTAGAAATGGCTAATGGAAAGACGGGGAGCACTAACTGTATATACATAGATGTACCCTATCTTTAGATAGTTGTTCATTTCAAATCGACCTCATGCCGGTCTCAATTAAAAGTTTCGACGTCATTATCGGCATGGATTGGTAGAGTTTACATCGCGCCGACATCATGTGCTTCGAGAAAGTCGTTCGTCTTAAACTCCCTAACGACGAAACTCTAGTTATCTATGGCGAAAAACCAGGTACAAACCTTCACATCATCTCGAGTATTCAAGCGTAGAAGTACTTATGAAAGGAATATCATGCATTCCTTGCTCACGTGGTTGATGCGAGACAAGAAGTGAAAGACATACAGAACATTCCAGAAGTCCGCAATTTTCCCGACATCTTCCCCGAAGAACTGCCAGGATTACCACCGCAACGTCAAGTCGAGTTCCGAATCGACTTAATCCCAGGAGCTACCCCAGTAGCTAAATCGCCTTACCGTCTAGCTCCAGCAGAGATGCATGAACTTTCCAGTCAACTTAACGAACTTCTCAGTAAAGGATTTATTAGACCAAGCTTCTCACCATGGGGAGCACCGGTCTTGTTCGTGAAGAAGAAAGACGAATTATTTCATATGTACATCGACTATTGAGAACTGAACAACCTTACCATTAAGAATCGCTACCCACTACCTCGCATAGACGACTTATTTGATCAACTACAAGGGGCGAACTACTTTTCGAAGATTGACTTACGATCCGGGTACCATCAATTGCGAGTGTTAGAGGAGGATGTTCCCAAAACAGCCTTCCGAACTCGATATGGACACTACGAGTTCGTAGTGATGCCCTTCGGATTAACTAATGCACCGGCGGTATTCATGGACTTAATGAATCGGGTGTGTCGTCCTTACTTAGATAATTTTGTGATAGTATTCATTGATGACATACTTATCTACTCACGCAGTAAGGATGAACATAGTCAACACTTGCGACTAATTCTAGAAACACTACGAGCAGAGAAACTTTACGCGAAGTTCTCTAAATGTGAATTTTGGATTCGAAGAGTCGAATTTTTAGGTCACGTGGTTAGCGAAGAGGGTATTCACGTGGACCATTTCAAAATCAAAGCGATTGAGAACTGGTCAGCACCCAGGATGCCTACCGAGATTCGTCAATCTTAGGCCTCGCTGGATACTATCGTAGATTTATTCAGAACTTCTCAAGGATCGCGAAGCCGCTTACGACTTTGACCCAAAAAGGTGTGACCTTTGACTGGGAAGAGAAACAAGAAAGAGCGCTCCAAACGCTGAAGTAAGCCTTATGCACCTCACCGATATTATCCCTCCCATAAGGGATAGAAGATTTCGTAGTGTATTGCGATGCATCCAACCAAGGGCTTGGCTGTGTTCTTATGCAACGAGGAAAGGTCATTGCCTATGCCTCACGCCAGGTAAAGACATACGAAGTCAACTACACCACACATGATCTTGAGTTAGGAGTAGTGGTATTTGCTCTGAAGATCTGGAGACACTACCTGTATGGTAAGAAAAGCACTATCTTTACAGACCATAAAAGCCTTCAACATATTTTCGACCAGAAGGAGCTCAACATGAGACAACGACGGTGGGTCGAGCTACTCAATGACTACGAATGCGAAATTCGTTATCATCCCAGTAAAGCCAACGCAATAGCTGATGCCCTAATTCGGAAGGAGTACTCAGGTCGAAGAGTCAAATCATTGACTATAACGATCCATTCACACCTGTCAACACAAATTAAGGAGGCTCAGCAGGAAGCCTTGAAACCTGAAAATGTGGCGGGTGAATCCATCAGAGGGATGGATAAGAACCTAGAAGGCAAGAGTTACAGAGTCTTATACCTCATGGATCGCATCTGGACACCGAAGTTCGGTGGATTCAGAGACGTTGTCATGAGAGAAGCACATAATACATGATATTCCGTTCACCCAGGTTCAGATAAGATGTATCTGGATCTCAAAAAGTTATATTGGTGGCCTAACATGAAAGCAGAGATTGCTACCTTCGTGAGTAAGTGTCTTACTTGCGCCAAGGTTAAGGTCGAATACCAGAAACCCTCAGGTTTACTACAACAGCCGGAGATACCAGAGTGGAAGTGGGAGTGGATCACAATGGACTTCATAACCAAGTTGCCCAAGACTACGGGTGGACTTGATACCATTTGGGTAATCGTTGACAGATTGACCAAGTCCGCGCATTTCCTACCTATCAAGGAGACTGACAAGATGGAGAAACTGACCAGAACTTACTTAAGAGAAATAGTGCGACTTCATGGTGTACCCATATCTATTATCTCTGATAGAGACAGTAGATTCACCTCGAGGTTCTGGCAGTCGCTACAGAAAGCACTAGGAACTAGGCTGGACATGAGTACAGCCTACCATCCACAGACAGACGGACAAAGTGGGAGGACTATCCAGACTCTAGAAGATATATTGCGAGCCTGCGTGATAGACTTTGGTAAGGCATGGGATACTCATTTACCCCTTATCTAATTCTCCTACAATAACAGTTATCACACCAGCATAAAGGTTGCACCATTCGAAGCACTCTATGGCCGCAAGTGCAGATCACCTATGTGTTGGGCTGAAGTGGGTGATACTCAGTTAGCTAAAGGGCAATGTAGCACCAGTTCCCTGGTACGCATTTTTATCTAAGTAATTTCACATTTTGGCCTGGGACTCGGCGAGTTGGTGGCCCAACTCGTCAAGTAGAAGCGGATTGGACACGGGAGTTAAGTAACCGACTCGACGAGTCGGTGACCAGACTCGACGAGTCCGCACTGTCAGGACAAAACCCTAAATCTAAGGGATTGCACCCTATTTAAACGTCTCATTCAGCCTCCCTTCGTCCCTATTGCTCTCAGAACACTCCTTTTAGAAACCCTAAACGTTTTGTGTGATCTAAGGCCCCTTTTGAGTGATCTTGGTGGTTTGTGATCAAAAGAAGGAAGGAAAGGCTTGAGGAAAACAAGAGGAGACCAGAGGAATTCGAGGTTGTGCATCATCTACAGTTTCTTGAAGGTATAAAGTTGATACCTTGCTCTTTCATGTTTTAGATTCCTTTTTGGGATGATTTAGGGCTCTTAGGAGCCAATCTTGGTAACCAACCATGAGTGCAAGCGTGGTTGGGGGCTAAGACTTCAGATCCAAGGTCCTTAAGGGACTCTAAGGCATAAAGTAACTGCCATTGTACCCAAAGAGAGTCCCATGCACTTTCAAAACTCATTTTTGGGTCTTTTAAGCCATTACTCCCATGCATGCATGTAAATTTCGTAACTTTACGTGCTACATCGATCTTAAGAGCCTAGATCTATCATTTGGACAATTGTTGTACACCAGAAATCGAGAAATGAGACTTGGCCATTCTCGACTCGGCGAGTCGTTCTTGGACTCAGCGAGTCCATGGCTTGACTCCCCTTTTCTGTTATGGTTCGAAGGAACCCAGTGAGTGTTAGAATGAGCTTAGAGGGGTACAGGGGAGTGACCCACCGTATTGGACTTAGCCATAGACCTGGAAATCATAGGACTCGACGAGTGTATGAACAGACTCGGCGAGTGCAAGGCAATCTCCCAACTTTGAAGATGAACTCGACGAGTTGTTCATTTAACTCGGCGAGTCTCAGACTGGACATGTTCATAGGATGAAGGTGAACTCGACGAGTTGTTCATACAACTCGGCGAGTCGGATGAAGATTCATTAGATGTTGTTTTAGAGGGAGAACTTGTCGAGTCATTGCTAAACTCGACGATTAGGGACGGGAAGGAGGACAAATGAAAGGATATGGACTCGACGAGTTGGCGGCCCAACTCGGCGAGTCAGGTCAAAAGGAAGTTGACTTTGACTTTGACTTTGACTTGGCCAGGGGTAAAATAGTCATTTTACCCTAAGAATAGTTATCAGCTTCTGACCAAGTGTTTTATGGGAATTATAGCCGGGGGATTACCGGAGCAGCAGCAGACAGAGATCTCTTATCCAGACCATCAATAGTTACTCATACGAGGTGAGTTACCTTCCAGTAGCAGTGGGTCTATGACCACAATGCCGGCCCACCAGTAGGAGTCGTATGTTAGATGATTGTCTTTGTGATATTCATCTAGGTTTGCTACTACCTGATATGTTATGTGCTACTATGATATGGTATTATATGCTAGTAGCAGTAGGGGAGATAGTCCCCAAGATTACCGGTTGATAGGGCCGAAGGGAGTAGACATACCCAGCCATGCTAGATAGATTATGATTATGTGATATATGATATGTGGTAGTAGTAGAGTGGTGAAATAGTTCCCAGTATCCGGTCGAGAGGACCGAAGGGGAGGCCAGCACCCAGATATGCTAGGCAGTATCCGGTCGAGAGGACTGAAGGGGAGGCCAGCACCCAGGTATGCTAGGCAGTATCCGGTCGAGAGGACCGAAGGGGTAGGTCGGGCACCCGGATATCCCTGACAGTATACGTATGTTATGTGATTGTATGGTATGTGGTACGATGGGGGAACTCGCTAAGCTTCGTGCTTACAGTTTACAGTTTTGTTTCAGGTACCTCTTCAGCGAAGGGGAAGGAGCCGGCACGGTAGCTGCACATCATACACACACATTGGATTTCCGCATTATGAGATTTTCTGGGATTGTACTCTGACATTGTTCTATTTTTATGATTTGGTTTTTCAGACATGAGATATTGGTTTACAAATTTATATGACTTCATGATGGTTTCTAATGAGTGTTTTATAAATTAATTAATTAAAAACGAAATTTTTAAACTCAAAATTTAGGATGTTACAAGTTGGTATCAGAGCCCTGGTTTGAGGGATTCGGACACACCCTCGGGGGTGTCTGGACTCAAATCGAGGGATTAAAAGATTTTTACAGAGAAAATGGTTTTCTAAAATCTAAGTTAAAGAGTTTTAAGAAAGAACAAGGTGTGTGATGTGCGCGACCGGCTGAGCTCAAGTAAGTATTTCCCCAAAGTACCCATACAAGTTTATGTTATGATTTTCAGTTTCAGTTTCAGTAGAACAGCATGCTAGAATAGGACTAAGGATCTAGGAAGGATGCCTTATGTGCCTGCTATATGTTTCCAGCTTTATGAGATTTGCATGCTAGTATTGAGTAGACAGTAGTAGGATAGCCTGATTAGGTTATGCCTGATAGTATGAGCTTAGAATCGTATGCTAGTACAGATTCTTGTTATGTGAATAGAATGGCTTGAGTTGTTCCCTTTTTGTCTGAATGTTGCTTGCTTTGTGCATTGTGGGACTCGGAGTGATGGGAGTTAGCTGTTAGGTCGATACGTTAAGTCACATGCAATCAGGGTTGAATAATCTCATAGTGTTGGATTTGACCCTATTGCGTAGCTCTTGTTTGAGTCTTAACCGTTGTAGGGATAAGTCCCTTACTCGAAGTATTATTTAAGCCTCGTTGCATGTGATTATATCCATGTGGTGGCTAATTGGCATTACAAAGAGGCCTTCAGCAGCTGAGGACTGGTTTGGGTGGAGTCAGAGGTATCCTAGGGCAAGCCTAGGATGAGAATAGCAGAGATCAGTAGCAGTAGAAGGGACTTGGTGGAGTCGAGGTAGTTCTTGAGGAAAGTACAGATAGATGTGGAAGGTAGTATGGGCCCGTACTACTGAAAGCAGAGGATCCGTACTTGAGTCAAGGAAGGCTGAGATGAAACCAGGAAACTTGTAGTAGATATGATCCCTCTAGATGTATCAGTATCACTGACGGTTGTCATTATGTATTGCAGAATGGTGGTACTACGTTCGAGGCCAACAGTTGGCAGCTCAGGAGAGGGATCGGGTTCGAGTTCAGGTTCTGAACCAGTGGATGAGAGACTACACGAGTTCATCGCATCCGAGATCACTAGAGGCATCCTTGATGCGACCCCGGTTATCTATGGGTCGATCAAGGAAGGGATTATCGAGCTGATGGAGGATCGCCTCAGGGCGTTCAGGAGTGACATGGCGATCAGCCAGTCAGGATCTCACACACTGTCCTTTAAGGACTTCAGGGGCAGTGGTCCGCCGGATTTCCATGGGGCGAAGGACCCCATTGTGGCCAAACGATGGATCGCAGACATTGAGTCTGTGCAATTAACCAGCTTCTGCCCCGAGGGGTCGAAGGTTCGATTTGCTGCGGGATGCCTGATATGGGCATATTTAGTTATAAAATTCAAGCATTATCTTAATACTTTATGTTGATTTTATCTCATTTAAGGAACAAAAGATGCTTAATTAGTTTTAATATTTCAATTTCAGCAAAAAAAGACATGCTCGGGTGGAAAAGGAAGCGGAATTGGCGATTGGAAGCTTGGATCTTGGATTTTGAAGAAAGATGGATGTTGCTGGACAGCTTGACCCCTCGTCAGTATTTTGGCCATATCTCATGAACCGTAACTCCGATTGACAAGATTCAAAATGTTCTGAAAACTAGACACAATTTCAGACGACTTTCGTGTTTTGAGAAAATGTCGATTCCAAGTGAACTCGACGAGTTGGGCCTCAACCCGACGAGTTGGTCAGAATGTTCCCGATTCGAAGATGCCTTGCCGTACACGCTGTATACACGGATTATCGAAAAAACTCGACGAGTTGGGTCACAAAACTCGTCGAGTTGGCCCTGAATTCAGAATTTATATATAGAAATGCTTCTCATTCGAACCCTAACACTTCCTGGAGGCTAAATGCGATTATTGAAGATCAGCAAGGTTCTTGGAGCTTTAGTTTTCGAGATTTCAACCTAAGAAGCAATTTAGAAGAGATCAAAGGCAAATAATTATTCCTCTTTTCTTAATCTTTGCTTTGAACCATGTTTGAATCATTAGATTTTGAGTTTAGGTTATTACTTGCTGTGAATATGAGCTAAAAGCTTTAAACTTCTGTTTGGATGAGATAATCTTATGAACATGGTTTGATTGATTGGTTGGATTAATATTGATTTGGTTATTCATCTTGTTAAGCTTGTTAAATATCCTCATGTATTGAAGATAAATATTTTCTGTTAATGAGTAAAGTTATTGAGTTGCATGAACATCTTCTTGATTACTTGAATCATATAGTTTTGTGAACACAAGATTGCATGCCTAGGAATAGTGAATATGAAACTAGGGTTAACTAGAAAATGTGTAAATCAATGGGTGAACATGTGTGATGAACAACCACATATGAGTTGATTGAATTGAACAAATTTGATTAGCTATTATTACAAGTCTTACTTGATACGAACTGAACACTAGGAAACTTGTTAGTTTAATCAACTGGCTATTGTTTGAATTAACTTGTCTACTAAAGGATTGGTAACAGTGAACATGAACCTAATCACATTACGAATCGGTAACCATTGACATATTGATCCATTGCACTTGCCACGAAATCAACCATAGGAATAAGTGAATCGAATCTGAACAGAAGTCTTTTTTATCATTGAATCTAGTTGTCCTTTCTTGTTCTTCTTAGTTGTTAATTGTCTTTGTTTGAGTGTTAAATTGATTATTTAAGTTTCTAGTCTTGCAAAACTAGAGAAACCCCCCTCTTTTATTACTTGTTTTATTTAGATAATATTAGCATTTATTTTAATTGTTTACCGTTCCCTGTGTTAGATACCCTACTTGGTTGAACTGTACTGCTAATCGATAGGTACATTGTCTTTCGTGTGTTTGTCTTTGTGTTTAAGTTAGTAGGATTAAAACTAGTTTGTTTCACACACATCAAGTTTTTGGCGCCGTTGCCGGGGAACGGTTCAAGTAGTTAATTTTATTTGCTAATTGTTATCGTTTTTATTTTATTGATTAATTTTTTTTATTTAGTTTAATTTTAATTTTTAATTTTATTTATTATGTATTTTCCAAATCTCGATGCTCTTGATGCTTTTCTTGAGGAAGTAGTACAGGAAATTGAGCAAGAAGATGAGATATATGACTCGGATGAAGATTTGAAGAAATTTGGAAGATGGTTAGATAACATCTTGCCTAATGAACAAGAACAATCTGAGTTACAAGAGCTAGAGTTAAAAGATGAAGAATTTATTCCAGAAAGAGATTTGGAGGAGCTGGAAAGGTTACTGGCAGAAGGGTCAGACGAAGAACAAGAACAAGCTGAATTGCAGGAACCAAGCTGTGGTTTGACCATTACCACGACATGACCCCATGTATTTCCGGTTTGTGTTTCGAAGCATGGGGTGACGATTCCAACTTTGGAGAATGTTCTGAAGCATGATCCATTTATGATTAGTACCCAACCGGTTCCAACCCTTGTCAAGATTTTTGGGTTTTATGAATTCAAGCTCGGTTGGCCAATTTTAAAAGCAATGAGCCAAGTTTTACAAATTAGTCCACAAAAGAAACACTAGTATGAAGATTACCTTGAACAGATTCAGAAAGCTCTTTGGTCGATTCTCCTTCACCCATATTGACATTTACATCCGTATCAGATACGTTTGTATTGATGTCTGAAGTTCGTACCTCCTCATGAAATGACTTGGAAAACGAAACTTCGGGTGGTATGACTATTGTCTTCTCAGGAGATGATACTTCTGTTGTAAGAATAGCTTCAGGTGTTTCAGGAACTTGTTCATCTTCATCAGAGTCATGAATAACAAGTTGTCTCTTCTTTATCGACTTCTTCTTCTTGACAATGTGCTTTGCCATATCCTCTGCTCTTCGTTTCTTTGAGGAAGGAGAAACTGGAGTAGGAACTTCACAAACAATAACTCCTTGGTGAGTAACTTGTTGTTTTCGAACCAACGGTGGAGACATTCGTGAACTTTGCACTTTCTGTTTGATTCGTTTAAAACACCTGATTTAGAAGGAATAACTTCTTTTTCAGCCTCAACAACTTCAGGCTCAATTGTAACAACCAAAGCTTTAGACCCTTCGTGCATTTCCTGATCATCACCCTTCTTTGACTGAGTCTTCGAAGATTTCTTTGGCTTAGATTCCTTCACAGACTTTTCAGGAGTAGTTTGATCAGTTTTCTTCGAACGTCTTGACTTCTTCTCTTCCCTCGCCAATAATTTCCTAGTTTCAATACTAGGATCAATTGTCTTCATATATGCCACCAAAACAGAATTTGTAGGATTAACACGCCTCAACATGGCATCAGGAATACGAGCAACAAATGGAAACTCATCTGCATCATCAGTCATATCCTTTGCATAATTGTACTTACAGAATTCAGCCTTTTCCTCTTCAGCAGGCACTAAAATCCCTTCTTTTTCATAAAAGTATTGTAAAATTAGACTCCAATACCTCGCACACGAAATGCCTTGAACTACATTCGTGTTTTCTACACTCTTCTGAAATTCCTTCCAAAGCTGTGTAGAATACTCCACCAGAATATCGTAGTATAACCCTGCAACCATTGCATAAACCTCCATTCTCCCTTTGTCTATACCAACTGTTCGACCAGTTAAACATCGGAGGAAAATACCAAAGAGAAAGTTCCATATGCTTGGAAGACCAGATTTCTTGAAGTCACTGATCTTGGTGAGTTGGGGTTGATGACCCATCTCATTGAACATGTGTACGATTTGGGGAAACATCAGATCAGTGTAGGGTGGGGAATTTGGGATTTCAAGTATTTGGCAAAACAACTTCTTGCACAGTCTAACCTTCTTATCGTTCACCAAGTTGAATGTGATGACATCCAAAGCTTTGTTGTATGTAACAGTTGATCCTGCTTGTGATAGCCAGGAAAGAGGAACAGAGAAAGAACTGAACATCGCCTTTGATAATACAGAACTTTTCAAAGCGACAACTAGCATCTTCAGTTCTTCTGGATATGTAGAAATATCAACCTCAACCTGATAGTTTGTTCCTTGAATCTTCATAATGGGTTAGGAAGTAACATCATCAGTAGTTTGAGAAGGGGCATCAACATTAGCAGTAGTCGCCATTTTTAGGGTTTG
The DNA here is from genome assembly GCF_052849685.1 of Lactuca virosa. Classification (NCBI taxonomy): domain Eukaryota; kingdom Viridiplantae; phylum Streptophyta; class Magnoliopsida; order Asterales; family Asteraceae; genus Lactuca; species Lactuca virosa. The sequence goes on from NC_136433.1 coordinate 57,545,610, forward strand.
AAAGCTTTGAAAATCAGAGAGAATTTGGGAATTTTTGTTCTGAAAGCGCAAATGGATTAAGAACCCTTGAATCCCCTTTTATATGTAACCCTGGAGTTTGAATTTGAAGCGGGATGTGCATGTAATGAGATCCGACGTGGCACCTTGAAAATCGCACCACTTTTTCGATAAAGTAGCCATGCGTCAAAAAGTAACTGTCACTTCTCCTTGAAAACCGGAAGGAATACAAGATGTCACATCAAACAGCCTGTATTGTATATCCCCTTAGAATAGCAACTGTCAAAACCCTTCGGATGGAGGTAAGGCTCATTCACTTTTGGGTTGTATAGTGAAGTCATGTGCCAGATGTTCGAAATCATCAACCTGAGTTGGTGTTACTCAGAACCTCAAGGATTTAGTGAGTGTAGTGTGCCAAAGAATTAGATGATAAACAATTATAAGAAAAATTTAGAATATAGTGATGTCAAAATAATAATTTGACACGAAGGCATTAAAACCCCGGGCAAAGGTTGCTTCGTTAATCATCAAGAGAGATGACCAACAGCTTGTGTATTGTCCCGTGAAATACAATCGAATACTTGTAGAGAAGTATCGAAGGGCTTCTTTTATCAGGCTGTGTAGGTAGTTTAATGAATTTCGTTACATATCAGCCTAAACATAAGGTGAGAAATTGTAACAAAAATTACTTGTTTGACCAGTGTAGTCGGTGACAAGTTTGCTTTGGAAAAATATTTCAAGTGACATAGAAAGCAAATGAAATTCACACTGAAATCATATTCATAAAAAAATTTGTGTTGGATCATGTTGGGTAACAAACATCGTGGGTTTCGAATGTTTGATCAAGACCACTCATACGAAATGAATATGATTTGGAATTTCGAATGTAGGTACTAAAACAAATGTTTCGTTAAAATCTGGAACATAGTTCCCCGTCAATTCCTTAGAAAGTTAGAAAATTGGGTTTCACTTTCATCACGGTCTCATGATGTCAGATCATTAACACAAATTTTTGATATGTCTAAGTCTCAATGGGTTTGATCAGAGACCTCTGGGACATATGTCTTCGTGTGTGATTGTGTAAGAACTTTCGGATGAAAAAGATTGATTTTAAGAAACGAAATGTACCTCTGTTGTATTTGGACAAAACAATAAACTCTTAACTCATGTGAGAAGAGTTAGGTAGCTCAGGAGACTAATGTGAATATAAGCCTGATTTGGAAGAAATTTTCGTATGAAAGATTTCATTAAGGCTTTCGTACACACACATTGAGTCAGTAGAGGCTTTGGTCAACATGCTGCAGCATGCTTCTAGGGACAACTTAACTAGTTCAAAGTATTCGAAAATTTACCTGACCCTAGAACTGCAAGCATCTCCCAAAAGAATCATCATGAATATCTGCAAACAAATACTTAAAAAGAAATAAGAAACAAAATATTTTTGTTGTTTTTTTATTTATCGAAAATAAAGAACTAAACAAAGAGAAAATCTTTTTGATGTTTTTGATTTTTTGAAAATTAAATGACAAAACAAACAAAAATCTTTTTGGAATTTTTGATTTTTCGAAAATAAAATGACAAAACAAACAAAAAAGATTTGTTGCAAATATTCAAAATTTTGTTTGACCTCCTTGATGAAATTTTGATCAATGATCTAAAATTTTGTCAAATACACGAAAAAGATTACCAACACACGAAATTTTATCAACCCCTGAAAAGTTGCAAATGTATGAATTCGAAGGGGGTCGAAGCGTTGACTATGAACAGTAACCTCTGAACACTGAATGAAACTCCTTTGTATTTTATTCAGCACCTCTGAATCATTCCTGGTCAACCCTTATTCTTCCTTTTCGCATGGAACAGAATTCCCGTCAATCATTCCAAGTCCTTCCAAAATTCTTACAAATGATTTTTCATCTAAAGGTTTCGTGAAAATATCAGCTAACTGATCAGTTGTTTTCACTAAATGTACTTCAATATTTCCACCCTCCACGTGATCTTTGATGAAATGATAACGAAGAGCAATATGTTTAGTCTTCGAATGCTGTATAGGATTATGACAAATACGTATTGCACTTTGAGAATCACAATATAATGGAATCTTTTTCATATTAATTGCATAATCACGCAATTGACTTTGTATCCATATTATTTGTGAAGTGCAAGCAGCAGCAGCTACATATTCAGCTTCAGCCGTTGAGATTGAAGCACACGTTTGCTTCTTCGATTGCCAGCTAACCAATTTTCCATCGATCAATTGACATCCAACACTTGTGCTTTCCCTATCAAGATTACAATCACCCAAGTCTGCATCTGAGTAAGCTTGAACAAAGAACCCAGTTTTCGAAGGATACCACAATCCTAACGAAATTGTTCCCTTAAGATAACAAAAGATATTCTTCACTGCAGTGTGATGTGGTTCTCGTGGATTTGACTGATACCTAGCACAATTACAAACAGAAAACATGATATCAGGTCTACTAGCTGTGAGATAAAGTAATGAACCTATCATGCTCCTGTAAAGAGTTAGGTCAACTGCAGGTTTATCTAACGAAGGTGTCAGCTTTATGCCAGTTGCCATAGGAACTCGTAACTTCGTGTTATTCGTCAATCCAAACTTCTCTGCTTTGACGAATATTCAAACCAAGAAAATTGTTGATCTTTCCCATCATGCTCATCTCAAAATTACTTTTCATCAAATTTTCAAATTCACTAGACAAGACAGGATCAGTTGAGCCAAATATAATATCATCAACATAAATTTGAACAAGCATTAGATGATTCCCAACTTTCTTTCGAAATAATGTGGGGTCAATAGATCCTTGTTTAAATTTGGATTGTTTCAAGAAAGAAGTAAGTGTTGCATACCAGGCTCTTGGTGCTTGTTTTAACCCATAAACAGCCTTATCTAATATATAAACATGATCAGGATGTTCTTCGTTAATAAAACTGGGGGTTGTTCCACATAAAATGTCTCTTCAAGCTCTCCGTTTAAAAATGCACACTTCACATCCATTTGATATACATCAAAGTCTTTGTGAGCTGCATAAGCCAGAAATATACGAACAACCTCGAGTCTTGCGACAGGGGGGAAAGTTTCTTCATAGTCGATTCCTTCTTGTTGTGAGTAACCTTTAACAACAAGCCTGACTTTGTTTCGTATAATGTTTCCATCTTTGTCGGTTTTATTTTTGAAAATCCATTTTAACCCGACAATCGAAACATTTTCAGGTTTAGAAATTAATCTCCAAACCTTGTTTCGTTCAAATTCAGACAACTCAGATTGCATTGCAACAACACAATCAGAGTGTTCCATTGCAACCTTAACTGTTTTTGGTTCAATCTTTGATATGAAAACATTAAACATGCAAAATTCTTGATGAGTATTTAATACCTCATTCTTTGCACGAATCTGAGCTCTCGTCAAAACTCCCTCTTGTGGGTTTCCAATTACTTGATCCTTCGGATGATCTCTTGTCCATTTTTCCATTGGTGGATAAGCTGGATCAATGTCCAAAGGTGCATCTTCGTATAAATCATCATTCTCTGAACCTGCAATTGAACATTCATCATTAAAATCATGAAAATTTTTATTGTGTCCTGAATGCTCCCCCTCAGCATGATGCTCCATTCTCTCATTCTCCCCCTCGAAAGAATGCTCCCCCTCAACTAGAGTATTCGAATCCAAGTGCTCCCCCTCCACTGGATTATTTTGCATACTTTCGTCTATTTCTTGAGGATTTGATGTTGAATCATCATTAAACTTCGTCAATTCAAGAATTTGATAATCAATTGCATTTAGTTCAGCATCAGCAGCATTATCTGCAATACCAAAAATTAAATCATAATCAAAATCAGACGATTTCAAACTTTCAGTTTCATCATTTGACTCATTAATAATTGGCTTTTGTTCAAATTGTTTTTCCACTCGTTTGATATGATAGTCATCAAAGGTAAGATTGAATGTTTCTTCGACTTTTCGTGTTCACTTGTTTAATACTCTGTATGCAACCGAATTGTGCAAATATCCCAAAAATATTCCTTCGTCAGCCTTAGCTTGAAATTTTGAAAGATTATCCTTTAGATTCATGATAAAGCACCTGCAACCAAACACATGAAAAAATTTAACATTTGGTTTACGGTTATTAATAATCTCATACGGAGTAATATTAAATCGTCGATGAATAAAAGAACGATTCTGAGTAAAACATACTGTTGACACTGCTTCAGCCCAAAGATATTGAGGTAAATTCGCATATGTTAACATTGTTCTTGCTGCTTCACATAGTGACTTATTTCTCCGTTCAACTACACCATTTTGTTGCGGTGTATATGGTGATGAAAAGTTATGCGAAATTCCTTTTTCTGTTAAGAACGAATCCAGCATGTTGTTTTTGAACTCAGAGCCATTATCACTTTTGATTTTTCGAACATTCTTTTTCAGAATCATCTCAATTTTCTTGATAAAATCAATCATTGTTTGAGCGACTTCAGATTTTAACTTGAGAAAATACACCCAAGTGAATCGAGAAAAATCATCAACAATAACCAAAATGTATCGTTTCTTGTTGAGAGTTTCAACAGTTGATGGTCCACAAAGGTCAATATGAAGAAGTTCCAATGGTTCCACAATTTTCGAATCTATCACAATTGGATGTCCTTTCCTATGCTGTTTCCCTTGTTTGCAAGCTGCACATAAGGTATCATTATCAAATTTTAATACAGGAAATCCACGAACAAGATCATCAATTACCAACTTATTTAAATTGCGAAAATTTAAATGTGATAAATGACGATGCCATAACCAGCTAACATCAGATGTAGCTTTCGAAAGTAAACAAACTGAAGGTTTCCTAACAATCGGTTTTAGATCGAGAGTAAACATATCGCCATAGCGTTTTGACTTCAGCAACACTTCCTTCGTGTCAATCTTTGAGATTATACTTCCTTCTTCATTAAACACAACTTGATTGCCAGTGCCCACAACTAGTTGAGAGACACTTATCAAATTATGTTTAAGACCTTCAACATAAGCAACACGATTCACTATGAATTGTCCATTCGTAACTTTTCCATAACCTTTGGCCTGACACTTATGGTTGTTTCCAAACTTCACAACTCCTGCATTCTTCAAGCTTCGAAAATCTCTCAAATTTTCTTTTCGTCTAGTCATGTGACGAGAGCAACCACTATCTATATACCATTTCTCATCGTATTGCTCGTCACATAGTACCTGCAATCAGTGAAAGAATTTAGGTACCCAAGGCTTTTTGGGTCCTTGGAAATTAGATTGAAACATAGAATGTAATGAAGAACTTTTAACCCAATCACAAACTTTGGTTTTGAGACTATCAATTAAGTCCACATCATCATTTAAAGGGACTGAAACGTAAGATTTTGATGGTTTCGGATGTTCACTGACATTACCCTTCGTATTCTGAGTTTGTGATTGAACATTCTTTTCTTTCACAACCGGTTTCCATGCTTTGACTGAAATATTCGAATCTTTTGAAGATGAACTTCCATTGGATGAAGTATTCACATACTTCTCATATGCTTCATGAATTTGTTCCTCTGAGTATTTACTCGACTGATACATTTTTCCTTTTCCTTTTAGCCAATGATCGATATTTTTCCTTGAGGTCATCCCTTTTTCATACGAACCTTTAAAAGTTTGTTTCTTTGTGAGATTAGGAAAGTTTGGCTTTTGTGGAATGAAATCGACATTTGGTTTTGTAAGAAAAGATTGAGCATATGTAGTATTAACCTTGTTTTTATTTGTCACATTGTGAGAAAAATGATTTGAAATAATCTTGATTTCAAGTTTGAACGTTGAACAAATTTTTGTTGTGGATTTGGATAAAAACGATTTTTATTTTGCTTATTTGCAAATTTCCTTGGAACTGAAGTATTTGAAACTTTTGAAAACTTTGTTTGTCGATTCACTTCAGACCTTGAATGATTTGATTGAAAATATGTATGTTTATTTGTTGAAAAAGACGAATTTTTAGCCTTGAAAACATTTTTGGGTGAATATGATTCAGACAAAGATTTGTTTGTTTGAGCGGGATTTTCCTTCTTGTCTGAAAAAGTTGTTGAATTCACAGTCTTAACAGGTTTAGATGTTTCAGTTGATTTCTTTTGAGACTCAACAGAGTGCAAAAAAATTTTCTTTCGTGCTTGTCTTTTTGAAATTTTATTTTCATTCGAAAATTTGTCAATTTGATCTTTGAATTCTTTGGAGTTTAGTTTGACAACATTTTCAGTTTCCACTACAACTGGTTTTGAAACTTCTTTCACAACTTTTAACTTTTCAACCCATTTTCTTTGTGGTTTTTGTCGTTGAAAAACGTACGAATTCTTTGTTAGGTTGTTTTCAACAGTGCTTTGATTTGCAAAGAAACCTTCGTCTGTTGTTTTCTTGTTATCTTCTTCAAAAATCTTCTTGAACTCTGGTTTGACATTCTCAATATTCCAAGTAGTAACGAATACTTGATTTGGGAAAATCACATCATCAGAACACTTGAAATTTGGATATACCACAGTATTCGGTTCCAGAAAGTGAGCATCTTGTTTATTCAACACTTTGTCAAATTTCTCTGTATCCCCATACACTTGTTCAACCACAATTCGTGGAATTTCTTCTTCTTTTGAGGATTTCTTTTTCTTCGAAATTTTCTCTTCTTTTTCATCATCACTATCATCAGTCTGACTATCTCTTATGTCCACAAAATCAAGATCACAAACTTTCGAAGTTGAAGGTTTGTCAGTTTCAATCTTAACCATCAATTCCTTAACTTTTTCTTTCCCTTTAGATTTAGATGTGACATTAACAATAGACAACTGAGACCAATCAACATCCTCAAGATCACTAATTTCACTTATATTATCAGAATTATCTTCAATATCAACAAAATTAGATTGAGAATCAGATGTTGAATTCTCAGTCTTTTTCAAAATTTTGATTTGTTCAGATTTAGTCAAAGTCTCATTTACAATGTTAACTAATTCATTTGTATCTAGACATTCATCAATTTTGACAATTCCATATTTATATCTATCATCAGGAACTTTGTCAAATTCAGCAATGATTTTCTCACAATCATACGAAATATTATCTACCTTAACTCTCTCAAATGCTAGAAAAGGTAATAATTTTCTATGTTGCTCTTTACTAATTTCACACGAATGATGCAAATCAGTTAATTTTCCATAGAGTCTTTTAGCAGTATTACAGTAGATATTTCTTTGTACCAACAAGATTTTTACATCACTAGATAAAGAATCTCTATCACACATGTTGTTTGTGATTTGTAATTCTAAACACTCAACCTTACATATTTTCATATCTAAAGGCTTCTTGGTCTCTAACAACTCCATGGACAATTTCTTAGCCTTATTGCTAGCAGACACAACAATTGAGTCAAAATAAGTAACAGTCTCATCAAAAGATACTAGTTCAGAGTTATAAGCATTTACTGGAATATTAAAAGATTCAAGAATAGAACGTACCTTAGTTGTCATTGGAGACTTATCGGTTGATTTTGATACGAAGCATTGACTAGTCACTTTTCTGTCCTCATCATCTGAATCTTCCTCCAGCTTCGCATATAATGCACCATGAGTGGAATTTCTCATTTTTTCATCATCTAATCCAGACGACCAGATTTGATAAGTGCCATCTTCATCCTGCTCTCCTCTAGCCACCAAAGACAAAATTTTCGCCTTAGCCCTGACCTCCTCCAACTTTTCAGCATAATATGCCTCATCTTTGACTTTGTTCTTTCTCTCATCTTTCTTACGAAGCATACAATCATTTGCTAGATGATATGCTCCGTTGCAGTAGTGGCAATCCACACCCGAATCTCCTTTCAACTTCTTCTCCTTCTGAACCTTAGTAACTTTCGCATCAATCTTCTCACTCTTCTTCTTCTCCTCTCCAACAACTTTACTCACAAAACTTCCTTTTCCCTCGCTTTGCTTAACCTTCGGATTGAATGGCTTTTTGAAAAAAAATTTGACACGGTTGTTTGAGTAAAATGCTATTGCCTCATCATCTGAGTTCATGATAAATCCTTCTTCCTCCTCAGAATCACCTTTTTCGAATGTTTCTTTCTCAGACACTTTAGAAACCAGTGCTAATGGACCTCCCAGACTGAGCTTCGACTCTTCTGCCATATCATTCACTTCACTTTCGTGAGTTTTAAGTTGATTGTACAAGTCATTAAGAGTCGATGTATCAAAACTCTATTGATTCTTCACCATCATACTAACATTTTTCCATTCTTTACGGAGACCCATTACGAAAATGAGATTGAATTCCATTGTTGTCCTTGCGATTCCATAGCGATTGCAGTGATAAATCAGCTCATTCAGACGATCGTAGTAACTTTCAATTGTTTCAACTTCCTTTTATCTGAAATCCTTCAGCTCCACCAAACATTGCTTAACAGAGTTGATTTTAGTCTTCTCGCTACCTTGAAACTTCTCTTTCAGATTATTCCAGATCTCCTTGACAGTTGTACAACTCCTTACGTAATTGTACACAACCGGAGGCAACTCACCATGTAATTCTCTCATACACCTCTTTTCCAATTTCTTCAGACAATCAGATTGATTTTCAACACTAGATGTTCCAGAAGACGATCCTATCGGTTGAACATTAGTTGGAGGAGTGAGATTTCCAGAAATACACGACCACAACTCTTCATCAAGACCATTCAGATAATCCTGCATACGATCAGCCCACTGATCATAATATTCAGGAATTAGCATAGGAATCTTGGTTGAAGATCCTAGCAGATGAGAAAACGAGGTCATCGAATTGAGATTAAAGCTCGCCATTGATGTACGGAAGATAATTTTGAAGATATTTGAGAATTTGAGAACAAACTAGCTGAATCACACAGAAATGAAAATGAGAACACTCGATTCAACAATTCTGTTGTGGAATCAAATCACAACCTAAGATCTAGGAGAATTTTTCACTTTCAAAAAGTGCGGAACCTTTTGAACCAAAAAATCGATTCAAAAACTTTTTGAACAACGTGAAAATCAGATCAATGATTATGATTCCTGCTCTGATACCAATTTATGAATCAATGAATCGAGTATGAAATGAATCAGAGTTAAAATCAAAGTAAATGAACACGAGGAGTAAATAAGATCTTGTTTCAGCTCAATTACATTCTCAACTGTTTACAGAGTAAAAGATAGGTTCTATAAAGGACTCTTATCTAACTATAGTAAAGTTCCCTATTTATAGGAAACAATGAAAGCGTACAAAAAATAGTAAGGCATTGACATCTAGGCTTCGTACAAAAAGCACCTTAGTAAATATATTACAAAAACATACGAAGGGTACAGACAAAAACTTCGACATATTACAACATATTTCGACCCTAACATCGAGAGGACCGAAGGGGAGGCCAGCACCTAGGTATGCTAGGCAGTATCCGGTCGAGAGGACCGAAGGGGTAGGTCGGGCACCCGGATATGCCTGACAGTATACGTATGTTATGTGATTGTATGGTATGTGGTACGATGGGGGAACTCATTAAGCTTCGTGCTTACAGTTTACAGTTTTGTTTCAGGTACCTCTTCAGCGAAGGGGAAGGAGCTGGCATGGTAGCTGCACATCATACACACACATTGGATTTTCGCATTATGAGATTTTCTGGGATTGTACTATGACATTGTTCTATTTTTATGATTTGGTTTTTCAGACATGAGATATTGGTTTACAAAGTTATATGACTTCACGATGTTTTCTTATGAGTGTTTTATAAATTAATTAATTAAAAATGAAATTTTTAAACTCGAAATTTAGGATGTTACAAGTTGGTATCAGAACCCTGGTTTGAGGGATTCGTACACACCCCCGGGGGTGTCTGGACTCAAATCGAGGGATTAAAACAGAGAAAATGGTTTTCTAAAATCTAAGTTAAAGAGTTTTAAGAGAGAACAAGGTGTGTGATGTGCGCGACCGGCCGAGCTCAAGTAAGTATTTCCCCAAAGTACCCATACAAGTTTATGTTATGATTTTCAGTTTCAGTTTCAGTAGAACATCATGCTAGAATAGGACTAAGGATCTAGGAAGGATGCCTTATGTGCCTGCTATATGTTTCCAGCTTTATAAGAATTGCATGCTAGTATTGAGTAGACAGTAGTAGGATAGCCTGATTAGGTTATTCCTGATAGTATGAGCTTAGAATCGTATGCTAGTACAGATTCTTGCTACATGAATAGAATGGCTTGAGTTGTTCCCTTTTTGTCTGAATGCTGCTTGCTTTGTGCTTTGTGGGACTCGGAGTGATGGGAGTTAGCTGTTAGGTGGATACGTTAAGTCACATGCAATCAGGGTTGAATAATCTCAGAGTGTTGGATTTGACCCTATTGCGTAGCTCTTGTTTGAGTCCTAACCGTTGTAGGGATGAGTCCCTTACTCGAAGGGTTATCTGAGCCTCGTTGCATGTGATTGTATCCATGTGGTGGCTAATTGGCATTACAAAGAGGCCTTCAGCAGCTGAGGACTGGTTTGGGTGGAGTCAGAGGTATCCTAGGGCAAGCCTAGGATGAGAATAGCAGAGATCAGTAGCAGTAGAAGGGACTTGGTGGAGTCGAGGCAGTTCTTGAGGAAAGTACGGATAGATGTGGAAGGTAGTATGGGCCCGTACTACTGAAAGCAGAGGATCCGTACTTGAGTCGAGGAAGGCTGAGACGAAACCCGGAAACTTGTAGTAGATATGATCCCTCTAGATGTGTCATTATCACTGACGGTTGTCATTATGTATTGCAGAATGGTGGTACTACGTTCGAGGCCAGCAGTTGGCAGCTCAGGAGAGGGATCGGGTTCGGGTTCAGGTTCCGAACCAGTGGATGAGAGACTACACGAGTTCGTCGCGTCCGAGATCACTAGAGGCATCTTTGATGCGACCCCGGTTATCTTTGGGTCGATCAAGGAAGGGATTATCGAGCTGATGGAGGATCGCCTCAGGGCGTTCAGGAGTGACATGACGATCAGCCAGTCAGGATCTCACACACTGTCCTTTAAGGACTTCAAGGGAAGTGGTGCGCCGGATTTCCATGGGGCGAAGGACCCCATTGTGGCCAGACGATGGATCGCAGACATTGAGTCTGCGCAGTTGACCAGCTTCTGCCCCGAGGGGTCGAAGGTTCGATTTGCTGCGGGATGCCTGAGGGACAAGGCCAGGGATTGGTGGGAGTCGGTGGGTGACTCTCTGGGAGCCTCGGCTATTGAGGCTATGACATGGCCGGACTTTGTGACCCGGTTTAGGGCTGAGTTCGCGCCAGCTGTGGAGCTTCAGCAGCTGGCCAGGGAGTTTTTGGATATGAGACAGACTATGGAGACTGTGGCGGAGATCACTACCAAGTTCCGAGTGAGGGCTTTACTGGTGCCCCAGTATGCGGGAGACGAGGACATGAGGCCGCTACCATGACATGCTGCGAGCCGACATTCGGGAGCATGTCAGTTTTTCAGCTTGCCCTACCCTGGATTCCATGATTGCCAGGGCAAGGGAGACGGAGATTGATCTGGAGCACATCCGGAAGAGGAAGGCCGAGGAGGGACAGGTGACTGGGGCTTCGGGGAAGAAGCCCAAGGGATCAGATGCTGGGCCGAAAGGCCAACAGAGCCGAGGCCGCTGCAGGAAATACGACAAGACACATGAGGGGGTTTGTAAGTTGGGAGCGTCTGGCTGCTACAAGTGCGACAAGATGGGGCATTTCAGCAGGGATTGTACCGCCCCTGCACCCACCATCCAGACATCTGATTTGTTGTGTTTTCACTACAACCAGAGGGGCCACAAGAAGGCCAATTGCCCCCAGTTGACAGCAGCAGCGCCAGTGAAGGCGCCAACTCCAGCGACCCCGCGGATTACAGATGGCCGGCAGGGCAAGTCAGAGGCTCCAGTGGTGAGGAGCCGGGCCTTTTAGTTGACTACCGAGGAGGCACGCTCCGCACCCGATGTGGTGACGGGTATGATTCTTTCTCCTTGATCTATTTATACGATGTTTATGATATTGATATGTGCTCTGTGTATACATGTTTAGGATCGTTCCATGTGAACGATATCCCGGTACAGGTGTTGTTCGATTCAGGTGCCACTCGATCTTTTGTTTCTCTTGCACTTAGCAAGAGGTTCCCTGAGTCTTCGGGCATGTTGGATTGCCCTTTAGAGGTTGAGATTGCCCATGATAGGTCGGTGCGAGCATCAACGGTTTTCAGAGATTGTGTGCTGAGATTATTCGAGGAGCGCTACCTGGTAGACCTGGTTCTCATTCCGTTGCGTGGGAACAAGGTGATTATAGGCATGGAGTAGTTGAGCCCCAATGGGGCGGTGATAGATTGCGCACAACAGCTAGTGCGAGTCAGGACCCCAAGTGGGGGAGAGTTGGTGATCCACGGCAAGAGGCCACAGTGTGGACCCACATTGTGTTCAGCAGCGAGGGCTAGGCGCTACCTACAGCAGGGCTGCGCCGGGTATGTCGCATATGTCATGGATACCCGCGAGGCGGGTAAGGCGACGGTGAGCGAGGTTCCAGTGGTGCGAGACTACGCAGATGTGTTCCCAGAGGATCTTCCTGGGATACCTCCAGAGCGACAGGTGGAGTTCAGGATCGACTTAGTCCCTGGTGTGGCTCCGATAGCCAAAGCACCATATCGGTTGGCTCCTCCCGAGATGCAGGAGTTGTCTACGCAGCTGCAGGAGCTGCTAGACAAGGGATTTATCAGGCCGAGTAGTTCGCCTTAGGGAGCCCCGATCCTGTTTGTCAAGAAGAAGGACGGGTCGCATCGCATGTGCATAGATTACCGGGAGCTGAACAAGGTAACGGTGAAGAACCGTTACCCACTCCCGAGAATTGACGACCTCTTTGACCAGCTACAATGAGCATCTTGGTTCTCCAAGATCGATTTGCGCTCAGGTTATCATCAGATGAGGGTCAGAGAGGAGGATGTGTAGAAGACTGCGTTTCGGACTCGCTATGGCCACTACGAATTCGTGGTGATGCCCTTCGGGCTCACTAATGCTCCTACCATGTTCATGGACCTCATGAACCGCGTATGTAGACCGATGCTGGATCGGTCCGTGATAGTTTTCATCGATGATATCTTGGTTTACTCCAAGACGCAGGAGGAGCACGAGGAGCATCTGCGAGAAGTTTTGGATACCCTGAGGAGGGAGAGCCTTTATGCCAAGTTCTCCAAGTGTGAGTTCTGGTTGCGCAAGGTGCAGTTTCTTGGGGACCTTGTCAACCAGAACGGTATTCTGGTCGACCCGGCCAAAGTAGAGGCCGTGATGAGATGGGAGGTTCCGAAGTCTCCATCTGAGATTTGGAGTTTCCTAGGGTTAGCCGGCTATTATCGGAGATTCATCCAGGATTTCTCCAAGATAGTCGTACCCTTGACTCGGCTAACAAAGAAGGTCGTAGTCTTTCGTTGGGGCCTGAGCAGCAGGTTCCGTTCGAGACCCTGAGACAGAGATTGTGTGAGGCGCCAATCTTAGCCCTGCCAGAGGGCGTAGAGGATTTTGTTGTATACTACGACGCGTCTATTACGGGTTTGGGCGCGGTATTGATGCAGAGAGAGCATGTCATCGCCTACGCCTCGAGGCAGTTGAAGCCCCATGAGGCGAACTACCCGACACACGATTTGGAGTTGGGGGCGGTCGTCTTCGCCCTCAAGATTTGGCGACACTACCTCTATAGGGTCCGGTGTACCATTTACACGGACCACAAGAGTTTGAGGTACCTCATGGATCAGCCGAACCTGAACATGAGGCAGCGTCGCTAGTTGGATGTGGTGAATGATTATGATTGTGAGATCCTTTACCATCCAAGGAAGGGCAACGTGGTGGCCGATGCGCTTAGCTGCAAGGCAGCGCCGATTAGAGATATCTGCTTGCGGATGACAGTGGTGACCCTACTATTAGAGCAGATCCGAGAGGCCCATCAGGAGGCTATGAAGGAGGAACACCGGAAGAGCGAGCGTATAGTGGGTCAGGTTTCCTCCTTCGACTACGACAGCCGAGGGTTGTTGACACTACACCGTAGGGTGTGGGCTCCTTACCACGGGGGTGTGCGCCAGGTTCTGATGGAGGAGGCGCACAAATCCTGATTCTTCATTCATCCCGGGGCGACGAAGATGTATAGAGATCTTCGTCTTGACTATTGGTGGCCCTGCATGAAGCGGGATGTAGCATGGTATGTGGAGCGGTGCTTGACCTGCAGGAAGGTCAAGGCCGAGCACCAGAGGCCCCACGACAAGATGCAGCCGTTGGATATTCCCCTGTGGAAGTGGGAAGATATTACTATGGATTTCATCACCAAACTTCCCAGGACCGCGCGGGGAGTGGATTCCATATGGGTCATCGTGGATCGGTTGACCAAGAGTGCCCACTTTATACCGATCTAGGAGAGTATCTCGGCCGAGAAGTTGGCCGACATCTACATTCGAGAGGTGGTGGCTCGTCACGGAGTGCCAGTCTCCGTGATTTCTGACAGGGATGTACGGTTCACTTCCAGGTTCTGGAAGAAATTCCACGACGAGTTGGGTACTCGCCTGCACTTTAGCACCGCCTTCCACCCGCAGTCGGATGGTCAGAGCGAGCAGACCATCCAGACTCTGGAGGATATGCTGCGGGCGTGTGTGTTAGACTTCGGCGGTAGTTGGGATACTTACCTTCCATTGGCTGAGTTCTCCTACAACAACAGCTACCACACGAGTATTGATCTCCCTCCCTTTGAGATGTTGTACGGGAGGAAGTGCAGGACCCCGATATGTTGGGGTGAGGTTGGACAGAGGGTCATGGGGAGCACCGAAGTGGTGCTCAAGACGACATAGAGGATTCAACAGGTCCGGAGCATGCTTCAGACTGCACAGAGTTGGCAGAAAAGTTATGCCGACAAGCGCCGTTCGTACCTGGAGTTCCAGGTCGGGGATATGGTTCTCCTGAAGGTGTCACCATGGAAAGGCGTCATCCGATTCAGAAAGCGGGGCAAGTTGGGCCCGAGGTATATTGGGCCTTTCAGGGTTATAGCCCGGGTGGGCAAGGTGGCGTACATGCTGGATCTGCCAGCTGAACTCAGTCGAATCCACAACACTTTCCACATCTCCCAGCTACAGAAGTGCCTGGTGGACGACTCGACAATGGTGCCCCTAGAGGATATTCAGGTCGATGACAGCCTGAATTACATCGAGCGGCCTGTGGCGATCCTCGACCGGAAGTCGAAGGATCTGAGGAACAAGAGGGTCGAGCTGGTGAAGGTGCAATGGCAGCACCGGAAGGGCTCGGAGTAGACGTGGGAGCCGGTGGATGAGATGATGGAGCATTATCGAGAGGTTTTCTAGGAGCAAGCAGCAGACTTCGAGGACGAAGTCTAAAATAAGTGGGGGAGATTTATAGCACGCGTTCCCTGGTATGCATTTTTATCTAAGTAATTTCACATTTTGGCCTGGGATCGATCTTAGGAGCCTAGATCTATCATTTGGACAAGTGTTGTACACCAGAAATCGAGAAATGAGACTTGGACATTCTCGACTCAGCGAGTCGTTCGTGGGACTCGGCGAGTCCATGGCTTGACTCCCCTTTTCTGTTATGGTTCGAAGGAACCCAGTGAGTGTTAGAATGAGCTTAGATGGGTCCAGGGGAGTGACCCAACGTATTGGACTTAGCCATAGACCTGTAAATCATAGGACTCAGCGAGTGTATGAACATACTCGGCGAGTCCAAGGCAATCTCCCAGCTTTGAAGATGAACTCGATGAGTTGTTCATACAACTCGACGAGTCTCAGACAGGACATGTTCATAGGATGAAGGTGAACTCGACGAGTTGTTCATACAACTCGGTGAGTCAGATGAAGATTCATTAGATGTTGTTTTAGAGGGAGAACTCGTCGAGTCATTGCTAAACTCGACGAGTAGGGATGGGAGGGAGGACAGATGAAAGGATAGGGACTCGACGAGTTAGCGGCCCAACTCGGCGAGTCTTCGGCGAGTCAGGTCAAAAGGAAGTTGACTTTGACTTTGACTTTGACTTGGCCAGGGGTAAAATAGTCATTTTACCCTAAGAATAGTTATCAGCTTCTGACCAAGTGTTTTATGGGAATTATAGCCAGGGGATTTCCGGAGCAGTAGCAGCAGACAGAGATCTCTCATCCAGATCATCAGCAGTTACTCATACGAGGTGAGTTACCTTCCAGTAGCGGTGGGTCTACGGCCACAATGCCGGCCCACCAGTAGGAGTCGTATGTTAGAAGATTGTCTTTGTGATATTCATCTAGGTTTGCTACTACCTGATATGTTATGTGCTAGTATCATATGATATTATATGCTAGTAGCAGTAGGGGAGATAGTCCCCAAGATTACCGGTTGATAGGGGCGAAGGGGGTAGACATACCCATCCATGCTAGATAGATTATGATTATGTGATATATGATATGTGGTAGTAGTAGAGGGGTGAAATAGTCCCCGGTATCCGGTCGAGAGGACCGAAGGGGAGGCCAGCACCCAGATATGCTAGGCAGTATCCGGTCGAGAGGACCGAAGGGGAGGCCATCACCCAGGTATGCTAGGCAGTATCCGGTCGAGAGGACCGAAGGGGTAGGTCGGGCACCCGAATATGCCTGACAATATACGTATGTTATGTGATTGTATGGTATGTGGTATGATGGGGGAACTCACTAAGCTCCGTGCTTACAGTTTATAGTTTTGTTTCAGGTACCTCTTCAGCGAAGGGGAAGGAGCCGGCACGGTAGCTGCACATCATACACACACATTGGATTTCTGCATTATGAGATTTTCTGGGATTGTACTCTGACATTGTTCTATTTTTATGATTTGGTTTTTCAGACATGAGATATTGGTTTACAAAGTTATATGACTTCACGATGTTTTCTTATGAGTGTTTTATAAATTAATTAATTAAAAATGAAATTTTTAAACTCGAAATTTAGGATGTTACAGGCAAGTCCCTGACAGCACTCTCACGGGTCCAGAAATCATTCAGGAAACGACAGAGAAGATTGTTCAGATTCGTGAATGATTGAAAGCCTCAAGAGACCGACAGAAAAGCTACGCTAACAGGAGAAGGAAACCTTTGGAATTCCAGGTTGGTGATCGGGTTCTATTGAAAGTCTCACCCTGGAAGGGCTTAATAGGCTTCAGAAAGCGTGGGAAGCTAAATCCAAGATACATAGGGCCTTTTGAGATTCTCGTGCGAATCGGCCCCGTAGCTTACAAACTTCTACTACCACGAGAACTTAGTAACGTACAACCTACCTTCCATGTCACGAACCTTAAAAAGTGTCTATCTGATGAGACACTCATGATCCCACTCGAGGAGATCGAATTAAACGAGAACTTACATTTTGTGGAAGAACCGGTAGAGATCATGGACCGTGAGGTCAAGCAAACAAACCAAAGCCGTATCCCGACAGTGAAGGTTCGCTGGAATGCCAAGCGAGGACCTAAATTCACTTGGGAGTGGGAGGACCAATGAAACTGAAATATCTTCATCTTTTCCCTTAGTTATCTGTATTCGCTTAAACACTATTTTCGGGACGAAATTCCCTCTAACAGGGGGATGATGTGACAACCCGAAATTTCTATCTTGTAAAGCCAATCAATTCAATCAAAGGTCAGACTTATTTCTTCTATCTTTTTAGCATTGTTAAGGGTCTGTTTGAGTTTTCTAAGCTTAGTACATTCAAGGATTGGGTCTAGGGATGAGTTAACTAAAGTTCCTTGTGTTGCATTCGAGCCGGAAACTCCATCACAAGGAGTTTACGGCCGCAAACTAGAGTTTACGGCCGTAAACTCTTGGCAGCCGTGAACCCTTCCCTATATCATATACTTCCTTCATTATTTCATCATTTCTCACATCTTCAAGTCACGAACACTCATTTCTCTCTCAAGTATCATCAAGAACACTTCCATTTCTCTTGAATATTGTAAGTGATTCTTCCATTTGTTTCTTGATATCCTTCTTAATCTTGTGAAACCCTTTGATTTCATCCATGAATTCAATTCTTTTGGGTTAGATCTTCAAATCATCATCATTTACACCAAGAACACACACTTTTTCTTGGGCCGTGAACACCCTAAAGACCTCCAAAGTGTAAGTATCTCTTCTATCATCTAGTTATCCATAAGAAACACTTGATTCCTAGCCATGAAACAACAATTAGAACATGATCTTCAAGAGTTTACGACCTTAAACTATTCCTTTGGCCGTAAACCCTTCATAAGATCATGATTTGGTCGTGAACACTTCATTGTGTGGCCGTGATGTAACGCCCGTAGATCTGGGCTAGTCAATTTAGAGACAAGGAGCATCAAAAATTACTTTTTTGATTGAAGATTATTTAGAAGGAGTAATCTTAACTAAGTTGTAGTATATGTTACAAGGATTCCGTACATATAAAGAACGCCGAAATCCGAGTTATAACGAAGAAGTTATGACCTGTCGAAGTTTCGCAACAGAACCGACACGACGCTGAATGACGTAAAAAGTGAATTTACGTTAGAGCAATATTTAGCCTTAGTGATCTAAACGAAAGTCGTAGAATATGTTAAACCGAGAGCGTGCATAAAAAGAACACCCAAATCTGACTTCGTATGAGGAAGTTATGATTTTCCGAAGTTTCGACTTAGCGGTATGCAGCCCGAATACTCGAATATGAGATCGAGTGATTCGTAACCGAAACAATCTAAACAAGAGTCGAAGATCTCGTCGATAGTAGTCCAACGATAAAAAGACAGACGAAAACGGAGTTCAGATGAAGGAGTTATGAATTTCGAACGGAGTTTTCCTGTCCCGGCCTACTAAAAATAATATATAAGTAATATATTTATAATATATTAAAAATAAAGTCAAAAATTAGCCAACGGAGTCTAAACGAGAGTTGTAGAGCATAATCTCACATTCGCGTCGATATAAAGAACGTCGAAAACGGAGTTCGTATGCGAAAGTTATGAATTTCTGAAGTTCGGGGCGCAAAACCCCAAAATTGTCAGATACCAAGACGTGGCAAGTGTTCTGACACGTCCGGGAGTCCCCCAGACGTAACTTGCGATGACGCATGCAGTGACGACCAAGCCCACGACGTGGAAAAGGTGCCACGACGTGGCAAGGGCTAATTTTGCCCTATAAATAGATTTGAAGGGCCAGCCGATTATGGTTGCTCCATCCCTTCTCTCCCACTCCCGATACACTCTCTAAGCCCTATTTTAACCCCCCCGAAGCCCCGATAAACATCCGGAGACCCGAAGCAAGTCCCGAAGCCCGAAGATTCCGAGAAGAAAAGAATTTCCGAGCCGAAGCTCTTCCCGCGAGAAGTCCGGTGTGTGAAGAGATCACAGTTTCACCGAAGAGTTACTACTCTTAGAGCCGTAGTGCTGTCCAACCATCTTCTAATCAAGTGAGTGTATAGTCCCTTTCATAAACACAATTCTAATACAAGTATTGTTTGAATGTATTAAGTATATGTTTGGTGTGAGTGTGTAGTTACTTTCTTTTAACACATAGATATTAAGTATTTGCTAAGAAATATGTGTTATGTGTTTATATATTGTGGTTTATTTGAGATAAGCGTGGAATGGATGTTTTATATAGGTTTTAAATGAGTTAAACTGTATATATATTTTATATCTACAAATATGTTGGGTAGAACATGGGTAGACGAAATAGTTGGTGTGTGATGAAGGATAAGTTTGAGGATGAGACGAAAGATAAACCTCGGTAGCTATGGATTTAGTACTGTAAAGAATAAACCTCGGTAGCTATGGATTTAGTACTGTAAAGAATAAACCTCGGTAGCTATGGATTTAGTACTGTAAAGAATAAACCTCGGTAGCTATTGATGTAGTACTGTATAGATGAACCTTGGTAGCTATGGATTTAGTACTGTATAGACAAACCTTGGTAGTTATGGATTTAGTACCGTATAGACAAACCTTGGTAGCTATGGATTTAGTACCGTATAGACAAACAATGGTAGCTATGGATTTAGTACCGTATAGACAAACCTTGGTAGCTATGGATTTAGTACCGTATAGACAAACCTTGGTAGCTATGGATTTAGTACCGTATAGACAAACCTTGGTAGCTATGGATTTAGTACTGTGTAGATAAACCTTGGTAGCTATGGATTTAGTACTGTGTAGATGAACCTCAGGCAGCAATGGACTTTGTGTCAATTCCTTAGGTCAATCCTTAGGAACGAATGAAGGAAGGATAGTCGATTCTTAGGGTAAAACCTTAAGTAATAAAGAAGATAATGGGGATGGGTAATTGGGTTGATTGTTTGATGATTGAATATAATAATTATATTATTGTGGGTTGAAAACCCTATATGCTCACCAGGCTCCCAAGCCTGACCCACTCAGTTTTCTTTGCATTATAGGTAATGGCACAAGAGTATAAGTTGGTGGACTTGACGAGAGGTTTTGGATTATAGATCAGTAGTTATAAATAACTGTTGTAAGGTCTATTTTATACTGTTTATGCTTTTGGTCTGTATCGGAACATGACATCCCGAGATTTTGTTATTTAATGAAAATACATTTCTTAAAAGAAATGCTTTGATAAATGGTTATCATATTTTGTTTTTGAGACAAATTCCGCAAGTGTTTTCTTTAAAAAGATAACTTTGATTTTAAAACAAAGCATAAACAAACCGGTCTTTTCTGGCCGTGAAATTGGGGATGTCACACGTGAACTCCATTCAATCAACCATATGTGATTGTAACACTTCATTGCAAGTGTTTCCTAGTTCCTAAGGATGTTTCCCTTACATGATTAGTTGTTATGTACACTAATTGTATACATATATGTGTTATTATATGCTTATTAGGATCTGTTTGTGCTCGGGACTTCACTTAGCGTACTTAGCATCCTATATCGATCTTTCATTCGAATCACTCACTGCAGGTGAGTTCATACCCCTAAACTTATCTTTTAGTGGTTTTAAATGCTTTTACGAGGGGAAATACAAGTAGAAAACATTATAGTTATATAATCAATCACATGTGATTTATAACTATCAAACAAAGGATTTCTTATATTTTAAACCGTGTTTCTAAACAAACTGTTTCAAATCACTTTATAAACTGACATCAAGTCATCAATATCTATTCAAATAGTTAAAACTCTTCAAATGTATTACAAAACTCCTTTTAAACTTATATATTGTCAAAAGCATGTCTATATAGATATAGTTATATAAATAAGTTTTAAAGGACTTAGGACTGACAACTCGTATTATTTCCTTTTCCTAGTTTGGATGTGGACTTAGGGTATCGGTTGTTTGTCCGAATGTCGTTTAAATCTTAGTTGTATATCATGTATATGTATGTAGATATAAAAGTTCTATCAATCAGTTCAATACCTTTGGGGTAGCAAAGGTGTACATATATGATCAATCATTCAATTATAGAGCTTACTAGTAAACTATAATAGGTATAGTTTAGAGGATTACTACTTCCTATTTCTAAAACACTGAAACTTATATAAATCAGTACTTACATGAGTTAGTTCAAACATACAATAACAAGAACAAGATAACATTTATGTCAGACTACTTCACGGTATAGCAATATACTTGTTATTAGACTAGTTATGTATCTGTATAGACTTTTTTTTATTGTTGTATACTTGAGGGAATTATGTGTATCTTGATTTATTATATATATGTGATAACTCCCATGCCTCTTGGTGTGTGGAAACCCATTATTTCATGGTATCAGGCCATAAACCCCTCCCTTCCTCTCCCTATTCTTAGCCGATCATTCTCCTCCTTTCTTCTCATATCTTTCAGTTTTTTTTCTTGTCATCATCACAGCTTCATCCATGGCTGGCTCCTCCACTGATGCTACTCTATCCATGAACACTCTCCTTCACCTCATTACCATCCGCCTCTCTTCTAACAATTATCTCTTGTGGGTGAACCAAATGACTCCCCTCCTTAACTATCAACAACTCCTTGCTCACGTTGATGGCTCCTCTGCAGCCCCTTCTTCCCACCTTCTGGTTGACAACAAGCAAGTTGAGAACCCTGCTTTTGTAGAATGGCATACTGCGGATCAACGGGCAGTCATCATTCTTCAAGCCTCTCTCACGGAAGAAGCATTTTCTGAGGTCGTGGGCCTCTCTTCCGCTCGTGCTATATGGACCGCTCTTGAATCCGCCTATGGGAACTCTTCCATGGAACATGTACAAAATCTTCGTGATCAACTACGGCTTCTCTCTAAAGGAACCTCCACCGTCTCCGAATATGGATGGAAATTTAAGGCGATTTGTGATCAGTTGGCAGCTATCAGCCAAGCTGTTACCGAATCTGATAAAAATCATTGGTTCCTATGTGGTCTTGGCAGCGATTTTGAAGTTTTCTCCATTGGGGTTCGGACCTCTCGTCTCTCTCCAACTTTTCGGGACCTCCTTGCTCAAGCCAAAAGTCATGAGCTTTTCATGAAATCCCTCCACGCCAACTCCACACCTGCTGTCGCTTTCTCTGCTGAATCAGCGCCCATTGGGGCTGCTGCCTCTGCCACTGCTGGTCGGGGTCGGGGTGGTGACTCCGGTGGTCGTGGTGGTCCTCGCGGTGGTCGTGGTCATGGTCGGCGGTCACCCCACTGCCAACTATGCCGACAAAATAGTCATTTTGCTAATGCTTGTCCACAACTTCCGAACTTTGCTTCTCGGTCTGCCCCTAGTGAAGCCGATTTAGCAAAAGCTTTCCTTGCAAATTGTCGTGTGACCCCATCTGGCCCGGATTAGTATGTTGATTCCGGTGCCTCGGACCACATGGTTTCTTCTTCGGCTCGGTTGCTAAACCCGAACCTTTTGTTGGTGATGGCTCGGTTCACTTCGGTAATGGTAATACTCTTCCCATTGCTGCTATTGGGACTTCATCTCTTCCCAATGATATTCGGTTGCGGGATGTTTTGGTGGTTCCCCGTCTTACTAAAAATTTATTATCTATTAGCAAGTTAACATACGATAATAACGTGGATGTGATTTTCTCCAAATCTTTGTTTTACATTCAGGATCGGGCAACGAAACAAATTCTAGCTCAAGGAACCTGTGATCAGGGGCTTTATGTTCTTCCAAATAAGCCGGTGGCTTGTGCGTTTTATGCTAAGAAGCGACCCAAGGCGTCTTTTGAATTATGGCACTCCCGTTTAGGGCATGTGTCTTTTGATGTTATTTCTATATTAAATAAACTTGGTCATGTGTTTGTTTCTTCTATTTTACCTAAACCAGTTACTTGTTCTCCTTGCCAACTTGCTAAGTCTCATCGGTTGCCTTTTGACAATAATGACCAACGAGCCGCCCATGTTTTAGATTTGATCCATTGTGATCTTTGGGGTCCTTCCCCGATTGATTTGGTTGCTTCATACCAATATTATGTCACCTTTGTGGACGATTTCTCTCGCTTTACATGGCTTTACCCGCTCAAGTCTAAATCGGATTTTTTTTCGCATTTTCGAGTTATTTATCGCCTTTGTAGAGACTCAATTCTCTACCAAAATTAAAAATTTTCAAAGTGACGGGGGTAAGGAATTTCTAAATAACAAAGTAAAGGCGTTATTGCATAAACATGGTATATTTCACCGCATCTCATGCCCATATACCCCCCCCAACAAAATGGGCGGGTTGAACGCAAACGTCGTCACATTGTGGAGACGGGACTCGCCATGATGTTTCATGCTCACATTCTGGTTTCTTATTGGGCTAATGCTTTAAGCTCCACCGTGCATGTTATTAATCGTCTCCCCACAAAGGTGTTGTCCATGAAATCTCCATTTTAGGTCTTGTTCGGACGGGTGCCATCTTATGAGAATTTTCGCATTTTTGGGTGTCGCGTCTATCCGTATTTGCATGACTATGCGGATCATAAACTTTCTCCGCGGAGCATCCCTTGTGTTTTTGTGGGTTATCACGCTCAATATAAAGGCTACTTGTGTCTCGATCCGGTTTCGACACGGGTTTTTGTTACCCGCCATGCCCGGTTTGATGAAGAGTGCTTCCCGTTTCGTGCCACCCACACAAATGCTCCTATTGGGTCTTTACCCTTACATACATTCCTTGGTGATCAGCTCCCCACCGATCCCGTCCCCGATGATGCAGCCTCGGCTTCTCCATGTGCTCCATCAGGACCCGCCACCCCTACTCCTTGCGCTGTGTGTACGAAGCCCGATTCTCTGGCTCCCTCGGTTGCATCTCCTACATATGAGTCCCCTACTGTTGCTTCCCCAGGTCCCGAACTCGAGTCGCCTTCCGGGTTTGACTCCGAACCAACCATTGATCCTGCTGTTGAAACCGTCTCCGAGTCTGGTTCGTTGTCTGGTTCCGGGCCTGCTTCACCTTCGGCCCCTCGTCCGCCCCCGCCTTCGCACCCAATGACCACGCGTGCCAAAGCCGGGATTTTTAAGCCACGCTACCATACTGATTTGGCACATTTAACCTCTCATGGCTTTTTTCGCAGGTTTTTTCTGCTGGTATTCCCTCGTCCCATACCACTGCATTGCGTGATCCTAAATGGCGTGACGCAATGTGTTCCGAGATGGCGGCTCTTCATCATAATCAGACATGGACTCTTGTTCCACGACCTCCCAGACTAATATCGGGTTGCAGGTGGTTGTTTCGCACTAAATATCGGGCTGATGGGACTGTAGAGCATCACAAGGCTCGTCTCGTCGCTCAAGGGTTCAGTCAAGTGCCGGGACTTGATTATTCTCACACCTTCAGTCCCGTTGTCAAGGCGGCTACCGTTCGTATTGTTCTCACTCTTGCGACTATTAACGGATGGCATTTGCGTCAACTTGATGTCAATAATGCTTTTCTCCACGACCATTTGGGTGACACTGTCTTTATGAATCAACCTCCAGGTTTTGCGGATGCTCGTCATCCTGATTATGTTTGCAAGCTCAATAAAGCTATCTATGGTCTTAAGCAGGCTCCCCGTGCGTGGTTTCATCGCCTCAACTCGTTTTTAGTGCAACATGGTTTTTCCTACAGTCGTGCGGATCCCTCCCTTTTTGTGTTTCGTCGGGACTCGTGTATCATGTATCTGTTAGTGTATGTTGATGATTTGATTGTTACTGGCTCGGATGATGTTGTTGTGTCATCTTTCATTTCTCGACTACACGCCGAGTTTCGCATTAAGGATCTTGGGCGTTTGAACTATTTTCTTGGGCTTGAGGCTACTCATCATCCCACAGGCTTGTTTCTTAGCCAAGCTAAGTATGCTCACGACATCGTCACACGCGCCGGTCTTCTCAATGCCAAGCCTATGCCTACTCCTCTTGCTACCAACGCCTCCCTTGTTAGTGGTGGCCCTCTTTATGATGATCCGACTCATTATCGGTCCTTGGTTGGTGCCCTTCAATATTTGACGATTACGAGACCCGATATTTCTTACGCTGTTAATCAAGTTAGCCAATTTCTTGCCGCCCCAACGATTGCTCATTTTCAAGCTGTTAAACGACTTATTCGCTATGTCAAGGGAACCCTCTCGTTTGGTCTCACTTTCTCATGGCCTCCGACTATTAAGCTTGTTGGCTACTCTGATGCCGGCTGGGCTCGCTGCCTTGAGACTCGCCGCTCCACCTATGGATACTCGATATTCCTGGGGGGTAATCTTGTGTCCTGGAGTGCGAAGAAGCAGACTACTATCTCTCGCTCCAGCTGTGAATCTGAATATCGAGCCATGGCTAATACGGCTGCCGAGATCATCTGGATCACTCATCTGTTGCAGGAGTTGCATGCCTTGCCCACTGATCGCCCCACACTTCTCTGTGACAATCAAAGTGAGTTATTTCTTACCCAGAATTTGGTGGCTCATAAGCGTGCTAAGCATATTGATCTTGACTATCATTTTGTTCGTGAGCTCGTTGCT
This sequence comes from Lactuca virosa, assembly GCF_052849685.1. Lineage (NCBI taxonomy): Eukaryota > Viridiplantae > Streptophyta > Magnoliopsida > Asterales > Asteraceae > Lactuca > Lactuca virosa. The sequence goes on from NC_136433.1 coordinate 57,571,528, forward strand.
TCAGGAAAATTGGTCACTATGTTTGTTCCTACCAAGCTTCAACTCGCTGATATCTTCACTAAGAGTCTACCCCGGCCACAGTTTGAGCAGTTCCGTCACATGCTTCGTCTTGGTCCACCTCCTCTCGCTTGAGGGAGGATATTAGACTAGTTATGTATCTGTATAGACTTTTTTTTATTGTTGCATACTTGAGGGACTTATGTGTATATTTATATATATATATATATATATATATATATATATATATATATATATATATATATATATATATATGTGATAACTCCCATGCCTCTTGGTGTGTGGAAACCCATTATTTCACTTGTTATGTCGTGTTTTGTAACCAGAGTCTCCTGGAGGGAGAGCGGTCATTGTGTGTATAGATCTATACGAGAATGACAATCCCACATCCCCACAGTTAGCTACAGTCCGGCAGACAAGCCAAGGGGTGACAAATGTCACATCAGTTTCGACGCCAGCAGGTCGTCGTGTTAAACACTCGTCAATCAGTATGGTTATAACCACATCACATTTTAACCTTAATTAACAAACTGGTTTTAAGGTAGTTAGTGCTTCAGTAGTTATTTTATACAACATTACTGTACACTTTCATTTTTCCCATTACATTCATATAGTGATATTCTCACATAAAAGGTAGTGCAAACTATTTTTCTAGAAACGATAGTCATAAACTTGGGAAAACACACATTTCATACTATTTCAAGCACAAACATACACTTTACATCATTTTTAAGAGAAACAAAATACACAAACAGGTCGGTCTTGGAGAGTAGACTACATTTCATTTAAAGTAGAAAATATAGGATTTTCTGGAAAGGATTCAAACATTACAAACATTTTTACAAGACTTTACAAACATTTTTAAGAAACTAATACAAACATTTGACACTAAATACTTATGAACTCACCAGCTTAAATGCTGATCTACGCTTTCAAAATAACTTGTACTCTCAGGTCGACAGTAGACAGGTACAGATGACCAGGTTTTGAGAAGACGGAGCGTATTCAAGACTCGTCTTTATTTTGATTACATATTTTTAGTGTCTTACAACTATACACAGAACACACTTGTATTAACTATATTATTAATGCAATGGATGATGTTGTTGCTTGTTTTACTATTTTGCATTGTTATGATACTGTACATGGCGTCATCCGCCCCCGAACGTTTCCGCCGTTCCAGTTTTGGGGTGTGACAGAACTCATGGAAGCATCAAACACCAAATGAAGTCGTCCATTCGTGAGCGAAACAGTGAAGTCGTCGATATGCAACCGAATGTCGATTGCAATTACAGTGGAGTCGAGGCTTTTTTTTTTCGTTTTTGCTCCTGTCGACCATATCAGCCCTTCTTCCAATTGGATCAAAAGATAAAATTATCCAAATGCCATTGGGCTATATTAGTTTCTTTTTGGGCTAAAATTAATAGGATTTTTGGGCTACTAATTAATAAGTCTAAGGTATAAGTATATTTTTTGGTTTGGTTTATCCAATAGAGTGGCAATTTTTTTATGTAGTTGTCGTTTTTCTTACGTAGTGGCACAATAGGTAAATTTTTTTTTAAATTTCTACTGCGTACACGGGAACTAGGTGTTGCCGGTGCCACACCAGGCACCTAGTCAAAACCATCCCTGGTTATTGGCAATGGTCACGCGTGGTTTGTGAATAAAGGTGATGCCACTTGGATATTTTACCATTCCACAACCAACTCACCAAGTTATGGAAATGCTATGCACCGATGATTAGGTAGTGAAAGTTCAAAAAGAAGAGAGAGATAAAGAGAGAAAATGTGAGGGAACCAATCAAATGCAGTGTCTTCGTCCGTCTCCATGGTCACGCCACAACCGAACCACTAGGGCTGGGGGCGGTGTTCACGCGTCCTTAGCCCCTCCAGCTCATCCCTTCACACGTGGAGAGCTATCCACTACGGATATCCTTATGAGAATTTGTAAATTCAGCATAGTTTTATGTACTAAACTAAATAGGAAATAGAAAAAAACTAAATAGGAAAAAAAAAAAGAAAAAAAAAGTGGCAGATACGACTCCAATCAAATTTAGTCAAAAACAATTAAAACCTGTTAGAATGGGGTGTCACTAGCTTGGTGTGTAAAAAGAAAAACCCAAAAAAGCTTTGTTCCAACCATGAGTGATTCTATTTCTTCATCCTTTTTACTATTTGCTCACCACCTTTGTCGCCTTTTACTTTTAGTTAAATATCATAAAGCCCCCATTAAAAAAAAGATTCATGATGTGTTTCATTTTATTATTGTCATATTTTGCAAATATTGATGAATTAATATCATCATAAATTATATTATTTAAATGCCATTAACATAAAAATACTTATTTGTTTAATATGTGACTTAAAACGAAAGTAAATGATATATAAGAATCTAAGGTTTTTATTTTAATAAATATAATAGTTATATTTATATTATATAATATAAGTTTTTATTCCTATTACAAACAAACATATCTCTACCTATTGTTTCATGAAAGTCTGAAAAAAAAGTCCTACGAATCCACATTAATTGTTTTGAGAAAGTGTTCTTAGACAAAATATATATAGAAAGGGAATAAAATAACCAAATATTATAAGCTTTTTGATTGAACGATGCAAAAGTATATAAATATACACTAATTTTTAAATAAAAATGAAAATAAAATTTAAATAAATAAAAAAGAATTAAAAAAAGGAGTATGCAGATAAGAAAAATAAGTGAGTTAGTAACAAAAAAAATTAAGTTTAGAAACATTAATAAAACTTGTTATCTACTATATATATATATATATATATATATATATATATATATATAATAAAGCATAAAGTCATTGTATAAATCACATTAAAAGTTGTACCTCGCATTTTAGGTTAAATACTTATTTTAGGTTAAATACTTATTAAATAAGTATTTAACCTAAAATGCTTAATTTTAAGAGGTACAACTTTTAATGTGATTTATATTTTAGGTTAAATACTTATTTTAGGTTAAATACTTATTAAATAAGTATTTAACCTAAAATGCTTAATTTTAAAAGGTACGACTTTTAATGTGATTTATACAATGAGTTTATGCTTTGAAATTACTTGGTCAACAAAAATCAAAGAGTCAACAACTGATTACAGGTGATTCGATTCAATTTCTTTTAAAGCTAGTGTGTTTGACCGGATGAAGCCTGTTGAATCCAAGATCTTTGCAAATATACGAGGATTCTGGCCGGTCTCCCCTATATCTTATGTCTTTCTGTTGAACACTTAGAACTTCATCGCCTTCATCTCCACATCCTTTCACTGCATTCCTCCATCTCTCTCCCTCCGTCTAAGAGAAACCCTAAACGAAGGCTTCAACCATCTATCCCCTTCAACTACCTGCTTCACTCTATTCATTCTCTCTAACCTTAAACCAGAGTAGGTATCTTGTGATGACTTTTGATTTGGGTTTTAAAGAATTTTGAAACTTTAAATCTTTGATTACATTTAGGGTGTGCTCACCATTTGTTTGTGGAAAGTCCACCGCTCATTTGTTCAGGTATGTGTAATTTTCTTTTTCATTATTTCTAGATCTTCAATAAGAAATTACATCTCCTTCCTCTTCTGATCCGCCTTCTAAATTCCCCTACATCTTTCTGGTTTTCGATCACAATAAATACATCACAGTTTGTTTTTATTTTGGGTTTTTTTGTTGGTTGAATAGATGCAAAGAACAGACAGTCGATTTTGCTTTTTTTCCTGATAATCAGTTTGGTTTTTTTGTTGGTTGTACAGATATGGAAGTCATCGTCTTCTTCTTCGTTTTCACATCCGCCAATTGCCTCCTTCCGTCAACGCCAGTGTTAGACGATGCTACTTTCTCCATCATCTAAAAACCCTAATCCACCTAAATGATGATTTTGAAAATCAATGATTTTGGGGTATTGATTATCTTCTAACCAGGTAAATACGTCCAAAGGTCCAAATTCATGTTCAGTAAACCATTTTTGTTAAAAGGAAGCTCTTTAATCTTCAACCAGTGAAAAATTTAACAACCATTATTCATTATATGGTTTTCTTAGATTGTATTAATCGACTTAGGTTTGAGATATGTTTTAATTTTCCTTCATATTCACAGAACTATGTTCGAGTTTGTTTTTTATTTTCTCATATTTGTGGCCAAAAAAGCTTGGCCAGACATGAAGTTAAGAAGAATGTGTAGATCTGTGACCATTAAAGTTTGGCCAAACCCTAACCCAACATGCGATTTACGTAAGTATAATTTCAATTTGGTGGCTGAAAGTAACCCTCGTTATGATTTATGTTTTTTTTACTGATTGTATATTCTTTTATTTCTTTTCCATCTTTATTTGTATCTAAATCTGTTTGTTTTGTTTCCAAAGCAGGATATGTTCATACGTGGATAGCCTTTTACTAAAATCAAAATTTGTTTGTTTTGATCTAATTTATTTTGTTTACATATCATTGTTTTGATAAAGTACTAGGTGTAAAACTCATGTATTACATGGGTTCATTTAAAAGAAAAATTAAATATGAAATTCTAAACATTTAAAAGTTTGAATTTAATAGAAAATTAGAAAAATATTGAATTATTATAATTAATGTGTTTTTTCTTTTTTAAATTTAAACAAATAATTTAGATAAATAAATAAAGGAAACTAATGAGGTTTTAATTTGCAGATTTTAAAATTAAAAGGAAAGTCAATTAATGAAATTGATATGCATTTATTATTATATTATTGTAATTATTACATTTAAATATTATGTGGAGTTTGATAAAATAAAAAAAAACCAGAAAATGCCATGTGGAAACAATTTAATTGAAAATAACCACAAAATGACATGTGGCCAAATCAATGAGAGTGTGACATGTGGCAAAAAGATTTTCATTTATTATAGTAGATAAGTATTTGTTATTTTCTATTTTCAGTTGACTTTTGGCATCTGGTAGACGATGATTTTGCATAAATAATCTTATGGTTTCTTACAAATTGAATGTAAGATATTCTCTGTATTTTTTAAAATTTTAGGTTTTTTCTATATCTATCAAGAGCAAGGAGCTGTGAAGGCTCTAAATAAGAGCTTGCTTGTAAGGTATATCGTTAGTATTAAGCACACATGTAGTCTATTTTTAATTTTTATCTTTGTTTTTTGTCTGGGAAATAAAGAAGTAGGGGATTTGATTATGTTTTTCATATAATGGTATGTCATTATTTTGATTTTGTTTTGTGATAAATGTGATCAGGTGGAGGTTACACATGGCTGAATGTACATTTACCCACATGTAGCTGCATGAGGCTGGAATAACACAACACATTCTAGTTGGTTCCTTGGCTTCTATATTTGCAAATGCTCCTCCAACAGAAAAAAGAACAGTAAGTCCTTTTTAAATCCTGTTTAAAAGTGTAGTTTGAATTTTTTTTATAAGAATTCAATGATTGTGGTATTAATCCTTTTTTCTGGCTTTTGTAGGAAAAAAGGGTTTTGCTAGCCTTCTAGGATTCTTTATAGCTTCTGTATTGGATTGTTATCGCTTCTTTAGTGTCTTTTTCAACTTGTAATGTTGAGCTCTGTTTGTTTAAGTACATGAAATCTTGATTTCTTATAAATAAGTAAAACACCAGTTATGCCCTTTAGTCTACGATGTTGTTTTCAACTAAAAATATATGCTTGCTGAAGTAATATTTCCGCATACATTTGACTTGCATGATTTATTTATAAATTAGTTGTGGATAGTTGTTAAGTAACACTTACTCCTATTTGCAATTATTCCATCTGAGTTGAATTCTGTAACACTCAAAAAATTTACGCCAATTTAAAACTTCTTAAAACATTTTAAACCGATAAGTTATTACAATTTGTTTTCAAAATAGTTTAAACATCAGAGTATCCCCAGAACCAAATCGCAAAATCATGAAATATGAGGAGCGGTACGATCACGCCTTTGTCTTGCCACGATCTCCTGATGTACCTGAAACAATAAACTGAAACTGTAATCCCGAAAGCTTAGTGAGTTCCCCCAAAATACCCATACACACATAACCATACACATACAACAAAGATCAACATACTATGGGTCCAGTCAACCATCAAGTTGGAATACCCCTGGCCCTCAACCATCAGGTTGGAATGCCAACATACTACGAGCCCACTCATCCTCAGGATGGAATGCTCTCGGCCCATAACCATCGGGTTGGAATGCCCATACACCTACACATACATACAACTATGGGTCCAATCATCCCTCGGGATGGAATACCCCAGGCCCTCAACCAGCGGGTTGGTATGCCAACCTACTATGAGTCCAATCATCCTACCGGGATGGAATACTCCTGGCCCACAACCATCGGGTTGGAATGCCCCCTATTATGAGTCCAATCATCCTACCGGGATGGAATACTCCTAGCCCACAACCATCGGGTTGGAATGCCCACATACTAACAAACATGTGCACCTATCAGATAAACATATAACATTCTATAGAGACATCATACTAGGGCCCTATCATCCTCGAGATGGGATACCCTCCACTACTACTCAAACATGTGCACATATAACAGGTAATCTCCTACCAGCATACAGACAGTAAGACCAACTACAGGTCTCTAAGCATATCCTATCTACCGGGATACCGATCTAACAGAGCATACCATCACATAACCATACTATCTTCCAAGATACCGATATAACATATCACAATAGTAACTATCTCAAAGAACAAATCAAAGGGCCGGCCTTGGTGCCTTAGACCCTTGGGTATAGTGAGGATAACTCACCTTGCAATGCCGAACTGAAGAGATAAGATCAAATCCTCCGATCCCAGTCACGAACTTCACCACCTACACTTGATGAGACCATATCTATAAGTGCCCAAATTACCAGAATACCCTTGAAAGTCAAACTGGTCAACTCTTGGTCAAAGTCAGCCTTCCTGATTGACCCTACTCGCCGAGTCACCCTACTGACTCGCCGAGTTCTTAATCTCAGAAGACTCTCATATCACGACTCGACTCGCCGAGTCACCCCATGACTCGTCGAGTTCATCAATCTCCGAGTCCTGGCCTGTCTAACTCACTGGGTCACCACTCAACTCACTGACCCGCATCATAACCAGATGGGTTAGGGGTTTGCGACCCGACTCGTCGAGTCCAAGAACATACTCGCCGAGTCCACATAAGTCATCCTTATTCAGACGATTTCAGTCCATTCCATTGCTTCCAGCTTGCATATCTGGACCCCTAAGGCTAGTTTCACACGTAAAGTTTCCAACTTTACGTGCATGCAAGGTGGTATTGTCTCAAATCAAACTAGAGAGAAGGTTCAAGGCAAGGAATGCTCACAAACATGCCAAGGGCTGAAACTTTACTTCTTTATGGACTAAGATAAGCCTAGATCTGAAGTTGCAACCTCAAATCTACATCCAAAACCCGAAATGGATCCTAAACATGCTAAATAGCCCCAAAATCCAACCAAGAATAGATCTAGAAGGGAAGAGATCAAGGTAACGACTTGTTACCTCCAAAATGTGCCCAAGCTGAAGTAGATTCTGGATCTACACGAATTCCTTGACGCTAGCCTCTTGATCTACAACCTTCCTTTGCTAGAATCACCTTCCAAAGCTTCAAAACTCACTCCAAAGGTTCACACACGAGATTAAGGTTTCCTGACTCTCAAGGGGTAACAAAGAGGCTGAGGTGAGGACTTAAGGTCCTTTAAATAGGGTGCAAACCCTAAAATTTAGGGTTTTCTCTTCCCAGCACCGACTCGTCGAGTCCAGCTGTAACGCCCCATTTCTGGTATGTAATCTAAATAAAGCATTTTCCCTTTTCTTAAGCAGTACTCGACGAGTCAGAAGCTCGACTCGTCGAGTAGAGACGGGTTTTTGCACGCAAGTTTAGCCGGCGACTCGACGAGTCTATATTGTTGGACTCGGCGAGTCTGCCAGTCTGGATGAAACCCTAATTCCAAGGGTTTGCACCCTATTTAAACGTCATTATAGCCCCAAACCAGCCTCCTTCACCTCTCAGAGACTTATTCACGAAACCATAGCCTCCTTGAAGTGTGTGTGAGTGATCTTTGCCTTGTGAAGGAAATTTTGGTGCAAGGAGAAGAAGGAGAAGGTAGAAAAACTCAAGGAAGAAGAAGTAGATCCAGATTATACTCCTCTTTGGCCATCCCTTCTCGTAATAAAGCTTTCATTTTGATTATTGTGCTAATAGATCTAGTTTGTCCCCAAATTGTTGGTTTTGAGCTCAAAACCCCCAAATCCCTAGTGATGAAGCTTTGTGATTGAGTCATATCTCAGATCTAGCCTCTCTTGAGCTCCAGAAGCTCAAAAAGGCCACCTTTTGGCAGCCATGGCCTTGTTTTAGTCAAGTAACCCCTATAATAGCAAAGTTTGAGGGTTATTGCTTCATTGCATCTTAGATACACGTAAAGTTAGCAACTTTACGTGTTCAGATAGTCCCAGAAACTCAGATCTACGAATTGGATGTACTAAAGTTGATTAGAATCGACTGAATGGAATCTGCATGCAAAGGACTCGGCGAGTCGTTCTTATGACTCGGCGAGTCGGGTCGCGAGTCTTAGATTCCCGGTTCAGTAGAAGTGAGTCTGTGTAGTGAGTAGAGTAAGGACTCAATGAGTTAAGACTTGGATCTGGAAGCAGACGGACTCGACGAGTTGCCCATACAACTTGGCGAGTCATAGACTGGGCGTGTTCTTCTGTTGAAGGGGAACTCGAAGAGTTGTTCATACAACTCGGCGAGTAGAGTCGGGTGGGGGAATAGAAGGAAGGATAGGGACTCGACGAGTTGTCGGCCCAACTCGGCGAGTCAGGTCAACTGGAAGTTGACTTTGACCAGAACGCTGACTTTGACCAGAGGGTAAAATAGTCATTTTAGCCTAAGATTAGTTATCAGTGTTTGATTAAGTGTCTTTATGGGAATTGTAGTCGGGGAGCTACCGCAACAGCAGTCAGACAGTTTCCGATCAGCATTTCAGCAGTCAGCCTTACGAGGTGAGTTTCCTTCCAGTAGGAACGGGTCTAAGGCCACAATGCCAGCCCGTTTAGTTAGCAGTAGTTCCGGGCTTCGGTCCGATGTAGTAGTTAGTATGTTTGATGTCTTCGTGACTCAAGCAGGATTATGAGTTATGTGTTCCGGACTACGGTCCGATGTAGTATGCAGTATATGTGTTCATGATATATGTTATGCTTATGCTATGCTATGTACAGTCAGTTCCGGACTTCGGTCCGACGCAGAGAGCAAGGCCCTGGTTAGTTCCGGACTTCGGTCCGATGCAGTTCCAAACTTGGTCCGATGCAGAGGGCAAGGCCCTGGTTAGTTCCGAACTTCGGTCCGATGCAGTTCCGGACTTGGTCCGATGCAGAGGGCAAGGCCCTAGTTAGTTCCGGACTTAGGTCCGATGCAATGGTCAAGGCCCAGTGTGTGCTTATTATGTTATTGTATGGTATGTGGTAGTTTGGGGGAGCGCACTAAGCTTCGTGCTTACAGTTTCAGTTGGTTTTAGGTACTTCAGCTAGCAAGGGGAAGGGCTCGGGATGATGGCATGGCACACACCACAGTTTCCTTTTAGCCTGGGAGTTACTCTGATGTTTTTATTATTATTATTTAGTTTTGAGACAGCTTTTATTATGGGATTTGAGACGCACGACACTTCTTTTATTTATAATATTTGGATATTATGGTTTTAGCAATGTTTTTAAATGAAATTTTTGACTTGTATTTTTGGGATGTTTCAAGTTGGTATCAGAGCCTTGGTTTGAGGGATTCGGACACACTTCCGGGTGTGTCTAAACTCAAACTAAGGAAATGGTAAAAGGTTTTCAAAAGAAAAACATTTTCGAAAAGAATTTTTGAAAAAGAAACTTAAAAAGAAAAGAACTTTGAAAAGAGAAAAAGGGTGTGGTGCATGCAATCAGCCGAGCTCAAGTAAGTACTCCCAAATTACCCATACAAGTTTATGTTATGATTATCAGTTTCAGTAGAATAGCATGCTAGATTAGGACTAAGGATCTAGGAAGGATGCCTTATGTGCCTGCTATATGTGTTTCAGCTTAATGAGATTTGCATGCTAGTATCGAGTAGACAGTAGTAGGATAGCCTGATTAGGTTATGCCTGATAGTATGAGCTTAGAATTGTATGCTAGTACAGATTCTTGTTAAGAGGATAGGATCTGCTTGAGTTAGTTTCCTTTTATCTGAATGCTGCTTGCTTTGTGCTTAGAAGGACTCGGAGTGATGGGAGTTAGCTATTAGGTGAATACGTTAAGTCACATGCAATCAGGGTTGAATAATCTCAGAGTGTTGGATTTGACCCTATTGTGTAGCTCTTGTCTGAGTCCTAACCGTTGTAGGGATGAGTCCCCTACTCGAAGGATTATTCGAGCCTCGTTGCATGTGATGGTATCCATGTGGTAGCTAATTGGCATTACAATGAGGCTTTCAGCAGCTGAGGACTGGTTTTGGTTGAGTCAGAGATTTCCCTAGGGCAAGCCTAGGATGAGAGTAGCAGAGAGCAGTAGCAGTAGAAGGGACTTGGTGGAATCAAGGCAGTTCTTGAGGAAAGTACGGAGAGATGTGGAAGGTAGTATGGGCGCGTACTACTGAAAGCAGAGGATCCGTACTTGAATCAAGGAAGGCCGAGACGAGACCAGGAAACTTGTAGTAGTAGCAATCCCTCGAGATATATCGGTAATTCTGACGTTTGTCACTATGTATTTCAGAGTGGTGGTTTTACGCCCTAGGCCAGCAGTTGGCAGTTCAGGTGCCGGTGAGGGATCAGGATCAGGCTCGGGGGCCGAGCATTTGGATGAGCAGACTAGGGAGTTTCTCTCTTTAGAGATTACTCGCATCATACTTGAGCAGACTCCTGTGATCTTCGGTTCGATCAAGGAGGGTATTTTGGAGCTGATGGATGAGAGGTTGAGCACATTCCGTGCTGAGGTGGCGACCATGATGGGGTCGCGCACACTCACTTTCAGGGAGTTCAGAGCATGTGGAGCTCCTTATTACCATGGGGCGCGGGATCCCATTGCGAGTACAAGGTGGTTGGCGGATGTCGCCAATGCTTTCCGCACCAGCAGATGTCCCGAGGGGGACAAAGTCAGACTAGCATCCTGTCTCCTGAAGGACAGGGAACGAGATTGGTGGGAGGAGATCAGACATGTCAGTGGGGATGATGCAGCTCTTGATGCGATGACCTGGGCTGATTTTGTTACCAGGTTCAGAGCCGAGTTTGCACTGGTTATTGAGGTGCAGCAGTTAGCGAGGGAGTTTCAGGATCTTACCCAGACTACAGAGACAGTGGCGGAGATTACCGCCAAGTTCAGGGAGAGGGCTCTTCTCGTTCCTCAGTACGCAGCTGATGAGGAAATGAAGAAGGCCCGTTATCATTGATGGGTTTTGAGCATTCTAACACTTACTAAGTGTACATGCAACCCTAATAACCTTGGATCTATGTTTGTCTAATAATCATGCAAAGTTGAATTCCAAGGTTATATTCCTATCTAGCATACATGGGGAACATTTTTAACTTGAATGAAAGATAGAATAACTTACCTTGTTGTTGATTATGATCCTTGAAACCTTGTGAGCCTAGCACCCCAAGTGTGATGCCTCAAATGCTTCACACAACACCAAATGCAAAGGAGTAAACTTTGAGAGAATCTTACACTTGCAAAATCGGCTCTAGCCCTCTTGTTTCTTATGTGTGTAGCCTATTTTGGTGGAGAATGAGTTTCTTATATAGTGTTGACATATCTAGGGTTACACCATGTAAACCCTAATGTGTCATGACTCTTCATTTCCATGACCCATGGGTTTGTAACTCCCATGGAGCATCCTATGGGTGGAACCCAACTTGATAATCCATGGAGCCTCTTAGCCCACTATATAATATATGGAAGATTTACATAATCTACCCATATATTTAATTAGTTATCTTTTGATCACTTAATTAATTCTAAATTAATTCTTGATCAAACTAATTAAATAATATTATTAATATATTAGAACTTATAATATATTAATAAACCATAAGTGTTATTTCTCTCATTTTAGTTTATCCAATTGCATGGTGCCATGCAACCCAAATGGACCATGTCGGGTCGGGTCAAGTACATACCAAAAATAGTTATGGACTTAGACACCTTATCCAACAGTCTCCCACTTGGATAAGTCTAATAACTATAACTGCAATACTTCAGGAACCGATCGACAATCGTAGCTCTTTCAAGGTCTCTCGGAACTGAGAAGATGATGATACGCCATTTAAGATAAGTGATCATATAATCCTCTGTTCTAGATATCAGCCGGACAAATACATGGAACAGTGTCTTACTTTGTGTCCAACAGTTTGTTTCCCGATTTCCGATTTGTTTGACATATAACTCAATTGAACACATCAACTTAGTTCTGACCTGGCCCGGTACATAGGTCAAAACAAAATCATCGAGGGGCCCAGATATCAGCTTCTAATCCAAGAAGGAACAGATAAACTTCGACTCATATGTTTGTTCTACCACTCATTGAATTATACACAAAAGCACGTTTTATGACATCGAGTTACCAATGCGTTAACGTACAATCAATGCATAACCAACTCATAAGTAACAAATCATATCTCTAGGTTTGAAGACTTATATGATATTACCGTCTCACGATCACTCGAGATAAATTCCATGAAGTGATTCCAGTGAGCGTGGGTTGAGTCCAATGCTCAGAACTTATGAGCACTCATGAGTGTTGTAGCCATGTCCAACAACTTAGACCTCTGCAACCAATCATGACAGTCTTGATTCATACCTACTTCCGACATATGACCGACTGTGGAGGTTCGAATAATATGATATACCAAACATAATTATTCTGGAAGTCAAAACATGCAAAAGAAATATAGTAAACGATCGACAAGAGATAGCAACACTTTACTCATAAATAAAACACCTTTTATTCATCATCTAATGTCAATTACACTTTACAAATTTCAAGGTTATCTAACTACTAAATCTAATATTATCCTTCAGCCCTATGCTCCGAGCATGCTGGAGATGCTTAACCCGAGTCAGTCCCTTCGTGAGGGGATCTGCTGGATTCTCATCCGATGATACCCTCTTTGCCACGAGGAGTCCTTCTTCTATTCGATGTCTGATGAAATGGTATTTTCTGTCGATGTGTCTGGATCTCCCGTGATCCCTTGGTTCCTTGGCTAAGGCAACTGCACTTTCACTATCACAGAAAATTTCCATTGGCACTTTAATAGCTGGTACAACTCCAAGGTCTCCAATGAAGTTCTTCAGCCATATCGCCTCCTTTGCTGCCTCGCTAGCTGCTATATACTCTGATTCGCAAGTTGAATCAGCCACTGTCTCTTGCTTGGAACTCTTCCAAGAAATTGCTCCTCCATTTAAGGTAAAGACCCAGCCTGACTAAGAGCGGAAATTATCCCTATCAGTCTGAAAGCTAGCATCACTATACCCTACAGCTCTCAAGTCTTCACTCCCACCGAGGGTAAGGACCCAGTCCTTAGTCCTCCGTAGGTACTTGAGGATATTCTTTACCGCAGTCCAGTGTGCCTTGCCAGGGTTCCCCTGATACCTGCTAACCATGCTCAAAGAAAAGGCTACATCAGGTCGAGTACACGTCATAGCATACATGATCGATCCTACAGCCGAAGCATAAGGTATTCGACTCATTTCTGCTATCTCAGCCTCAGTACTAGGGCTTTGTGTCTTACTCAATCTGGCGTTACTCTGGATGGGTAACTCTCCTTTCTTGGAGTCCTGCATGCCGAATCTCTTCAACACCTTATCCAAGTAAGTACTCTGACTAAGTCCAATTAGTCTTTTACTCCGGTCTCTCAAAATCCTTATCCCTAGAATATAGGCAGCTTCTCCTAGGTCCTTCATAGAGAAACACTTCCCAAGCCAGGACTTAACTTCCTGCAGAGTTGGGATGTCATTTCCTATGAGTAGTATGTCATCCACATACAATACCAAAAAGCTAACTATACTCCCACTAGCCTTGACATATACACAAGATTCATCTTCACTCCTAGAAAAGCCAAATTCCTTGACTTTCTCATCAAAGCAAAGATTCCATCTGCGAGGTGCTTGCTTTAACCCATAAATGGATTTCTCAAGCTTACACACTTTATTAGGGTACTCTGTGTTGACAAAACCCTCTGGCTGACTCATGTAAACATCCTCAGCCAACTTTCCATTAAGGAAAGCGGTTTTGACATCCATTTGCCATATTTCATAGTCATGAAATGCGGCTATGGCTAACAGAACCCTAATAGACTTAATCTTGGCCACTGGAGAAAAGGTCTCATCATAATCAACTCCCGGAGTTTGTGAGAAACACTTTGCAACCAGTCGTGCCTTATAAGTGTGTACATTACCATCCATGTCGGTCTTCTTCTTGAAGATCCATTTGCACCCTACAGTCTTACGACCTGGTACATTCTCAACCAAGTTCCAAACTTGATTGTCATACATGGACTGTATCTCGCTGTCCATTGCCTCTTTCCACTTGGCTGACTCAGGGCCTGCCATGGCTTCCGCGTAACTGTTAGGTTCATCCAGACCTATCAGTGTCTCATCACTGATAAGTGTATCACCTTCCGCAGTAATATGGAATCCATAGTAATGCTCAGGTGCATTCCTAACCCTTGTGGAACGCCTCAGAGGTACAGACTTGTCAATTGGCTCAACAAAAGTTTCCTCCTCAAGTTGAGTGTTAGGGTTTGAAGTTCCTTCACCACTTGACTCTTGAATTTCTTCAAGGTCAACTTGCCTCCCACTGTCTCCTTGGCTTATGAACTCTCTCTCTCGAAAGAACGCCCTCCTAGCTACAAAGACCACATTCTCACTAGGTCTGTAGAAGAGGTAACCAAAGGATTTCTGTGGGTAGCCGATGAAAATACACCTCTTACTTCGAGGTTCGAGCTTATCATGAGTCTCGCGTCTCACGATAGCCTCGCAACCCCAAATCTTAATGTGGTCTAGTTTGGGTACTTTACCAGTCCACATCTCATGAGGAGTTTTGGCAACTTTCTTTGTGGGAAATAGATTAAGGATATGGGCGGCAGTCTCTAAGGCATACCCCCAAAATGAGATTGGTAGCGAAGCTCGACTCATCATGGAACGAACCATATCCAACAAGGTTCGATTACGCCTCTCAGCTACACCATTCAACTGTGGTGTCCTGGGAGGTGTCAATTGTGAGACAATCCCACATTCCCTAAGATAGTCGAGGAACTCTGAACTAAGATACTCACCACCTCGATCGGATCGAAGCATCTTAATGTTCCTGCCCAATTGATTCTCGACTTCCTGGTTAAACTCTTTAAACCTCTCAAAAGTCTCTGACTTATGCTTGATTAAGTAGACATATCCATATCTACTGTAATCATCAGTAAAAGTCAAATAATAACGATTAGCATCCCTTGTGGCATGTTTGAAGGGCCCACACAAATCCGTGTGTATAAGATCCAACAAACTTTCACCCCTCTCACAAGAACCTGTGAAGGGTGACTTTGTCATTTTTCCAAGTAAGCATGATTCGCAACTATCATCTGACTTTAGGTCAAATGACTCCAATACTCCATCCTTTTGGAGTTGGCCTATGCGTTTCTTGCTTATGATGCTTTATCCAAGTTATTATCATTAACAGAATCAATACACAATACATTATTTCCTAAGTTATCAACCACAGATACAGTTTCATACACGCCATCACAAGGTAATGCTTTAAAATAAAGAACATTATTAAAGAAAGCATTAATCGAACCAACTTCATTATCAAATGAAAAGGTGAAACCTTGTTTATACAATGCATGAAAGGAAATAATATTTCTTGCCATTTCTGGCGAATAACAACATTTATTCAAATCTAAACTAAACCCGCTACTTAGCGATAAAGTATAAACTCCAATCTTGGTGACAGGTAAAGCTTTCCTATTCCCCATGATTAAGTTTATTCTTCCATGCTCCACATTCTCACTTCTTCTTAGTCCCTGCAAATCAGAACAGATATGAATACCACAACCGGTATCAAGGACCCAAGAGTTAGAATGGGGTGAGTTATTAGATAAGATAGTGTAAATACCTGCATGGTTGGGTTTAACTTTCCCATCCTTCACATCTTGCTGGTACTTTGGGCAGTTCCGCTTCCAATGTGACTTTTCATGACAATAGAAGCATTCAGCCTCTTTAGGGTCAGAAGAAGGAGTGACAAAACCTTTCTTGGTTCCACTTGAAGAAGAGCCATCAAGGGTCCTAGCCTTGGTACCCTTCGAAGAGCTCTTCCTCTTCTTCCCTCTACCTTTCCCGATTGCCAAAACCGGGGCGGAGTTTGGAGTAGGAGTGTTAACAACCGACTTACCCTTAAGACCTGTTTCTGCGGTCTTGAGGAGTCCCTGAAGTTTGCTGAGTGTGACCTCTTCCTTATTCATGTGATATGTCATGCGGAATTGATCATAGCACGATGGTAAGGAGTGCAAAATGATATCTATTGCAAGCTCCTCAGGGAAGTTCACATTAAGCTTCAGCAACCGATCCACATACCTTTGCATTTTCTGCATGTGGCTCGTGACGGATTCCCCGTCCTTCATCATGGTTGTTATGATAGAGCATATGATTTCATACCTCTCTTGTCGTGCACTTTGATGGTATCTTTCCATCAGATCTTGGTGCATTTCAAAAGGGTAGAAGTCCTAATAGGACTTTTGGAGTTCCGCTGTCATGGTGGCCAACATGATGCATGCCACTTTTGTAGCATCCCTTTCATGTGCCCGGAAGTCAGCGATCTCCTGGGGAGTTGTAGTGGTCTCATCAATCTCCTTAAGCTCCTTGTCAAGGACATATTCTTTGTCCTTGTAGCGGGTAATCATCCTGATGTTTGTGATCCATTCATTGAAGTTGGATCCATCAAAAGTGACTTTCCCACACAAGTTCATAAGGGTAAAGGAGCCATTAGGATTAGAGCCAGAAGCAGCATTGTTTGAAGACATCTGAAAGAAGAGAACAAGATTAGTTTAGATATTAAGAGAGTCCTTAATAAAACACCCAAATGTAATATTAAGGCTAGGATCCAATCACAATATATTATAACTTAGAAGAGGTATGCCGTAATCCAAGCTATAACATATTTGAAAGGTAGGCGAATGACGATTCACCAATTTCCACCATGAAAAACGAAATATAAATATTAGGTTTTTAATTGGTTCTTAGAAATTCCTAGATTCTTTTGAGATTCAATGAACTTTTCAAAGGCATGTTTCAATCTCGAGTGTGCCCTCCAAGTTTTGTGACTGGGATACCGAGGATCACAAAACGAGGTGTGAAGTAACCATGCAAATCACTTGGTACCCTCAAGGTTTATCACTCAATCGATGTGCCGGTAAACCACACACGCTCCACCGATGCTATGGTAAACCTTAAGTCACCCTTTACCTACCTTGTTAAGTCCAAGTTAGTGTGCCGGTTAACCACACACGCTCCACCAACGACTTAAACAAAGTGTAAAGTGTAATTTCATGGATTAGCACCTTATTCACATTTTCCTAAAGTAACTAAGATTGGGAATTTAATAAAAGCATTTAGTTACTTTATAATATTCATCATACTTTTAATGAGAATTTATAAGTCCTTGTCTTACCCGTTCGGCTAACGACCCTCCACCGATCAAGGAAGCGGTGGGTGAGAGTGGACACCCATTAAGTTGCCATTTTATAGGCAACAACCTTATACCCCCCTTATAGACCGGCTTCGTGAATGAGGCATACTAGCGGTAAGATGACTTGACGTTATACATATATATATTAGTAACTTATAATATTATAAAGTATAAGGGTTGAATTTTAACTTTTAAAATTCTAAGGGTTGGAACTAAAGTTTTAATCAAGACTTTACATGTTCCAAAACTTGAGGGCAAGTTTTGTAAACTTCCAAAACTTTTCATTTATTATAACTTATGAATTAATTAAGTAATAAAAATGAAGACTCTTCATTTTTATAACTCTTGTGTTCTTTTAATGGCTTTAATAAAAGTGAGACTTTTGGTTTTCCATAACTTGAGGACAAGTTATGGACTCCATTAAAACACATTATGATCATGAATTAAACTACCATATAGGTTACAAACAATTCCTATGATCATCTAATCTTCATAAGTTCAAGAACATGAATATGAACACTTTCAAGAATCAAAAATTACACTTAAAAAAAACTTGTAATTTTAATAATTGTCATTGTAAATGGATTAGCATAAACATTACACCATCTAAAACAAGCTTTAAAACATCAAAACAGTTTAGGGTAATGTTTCTAGTCCATTTCCAGCAACAAATGTGCAAACTTTCATACGAGCAGAAAACAGAAAAACAATTTTTTTTCCAAGCTGTTTGCACACAAAAAAAAAACAACAAACAAACCTAGGCTCTGATACCACTGATGGGTTTTGAGCATTCTAACACTTCCTAAGTGTACATGCAACCCTAATAACCTTGGATCTATGTTTGTCTAATAATCATGCAAAGTTGAATTCCAAGGTTATATTCCTATCTAGCATACATGGGGAACATTTTTAACTTGAATGAAAGATAGAATAACTTACCTTGTTGTTGATTATGATCCTTGAAACCTTGTGAGCCTAGCACCCTAAGTGTGATGCCTCAAATGCTTCACACAACACCAAATGCAAATGAGTAAACTTTGAGAGAATCTTACACTTGCAAAATCGGCTCTAGCCCTCTTGTTTCTTATGTGTGTAGCCTATTTTGGTGGAGAATGGGTTTCTTATATAGTGTTGACACATCTAGGGTTACACCATGTAAACCCTAATGTGTCATGACTCTTCATTTCCATGACCCATGGGTTTGTAACTCCCATGGAGCATCCATGGAGCATCCTATGGGTGGAACCCAACTTGATAATACATGGAGCTCTTAGCCCACTATATAATATATGGAAGATTTACATAATCTACCCATATATTTAATTAGTTATCTTTTGATCACTTAATTAATTCTAAATTAATTCTTGATCAAACTAATTAAATAATATTATTAATATATTAGAACTTATAATATATTAATAAACCATAAGTGTTATTTCTCTCATTTTAGTTTATCCAATTGCATGGTGCCATGCAACCCAAATGGACCATGTCGGGTCGGGTCAAGTACATACCAGAAATAGTTATGGACTTAGACACCTTATCCAACAATCATGAGATGTTTCGGAGTGATATCCGCCAGTTTGTGAGCCGGTCCAGCTGTAAAACGCTGGATGACATGATTGCGAGGGCTCGTGAGAGAGAGATTGATCTAGAGATGGAGAAGAAGAGGAAGCCAGAGGCGGCATCTGGCACAGGGAGTTCGGGCAAAAAGCCCAAGGTATCCGATCATAGATCCGGGGGACAACAGAGCCACAGTCGGTGTGGCAAGTGTGGGAGATTACACGATGGAGTGTGCAAGGCAGGAAGTTCTGGCTGCTACAAGTGCGGTCGGACAGGGCACATGAGCAAGGATTGTACAGCTACTACCACTACGACTCCCACCTCAGCAGCTGATCTGATTTGCTGTCATTGCAATCAGAAGGGACATAAAAAGTCCCAGTGCCCGAGTTTAGCAGCAGCAGGGAAGGTGGCGGCACCTGCCCCTGCTACTTTGAGGATTACAGACGGCCGGCAGGGCCGGGCAGAGGCGTCAGTGGCGAAGAGTATCGCTTTCCAGATGACAGCAGAGGAGGCGCGAGCGACTCCTGATGTGGTGGCGGGTATGTATTTTCCTCTTATCTTTTTATTGTTATGGATTGTTTCTTATGGTTATATGTTTTTATATAGGGTCGTTCTTAGTGAACGGCATTTCAGCTACAATATTGTTTGATTCGGGGGCTACCCGATCATTTGTTTCACTTGCGCTTAGCAAGAGGTTTAGCAGAGCTCTAGGGGAGCTGGATTGTCCACTTGAGGTTGCGATAGTTGATGACAGGACCGTCAGGGTCGCGAGAGTACATAGGGGGTGTTTGCTTTGGTTATTCGATGAGCAGTTTTCGGTAGACCTGGTTCCTATTCCCCTGCGAGGGAATAAGGTTATAGTGGGCATGGATTAGCTGAGCCCCAATGGGGCAATGATTGATTGTGAGATGCAGTTAATGAGGGTTCGCACTCCTAGTGGGGGAGAGTTAGTGATTCAGGGCGAGAGGCCACAGCGCGGACCAATTCTTTGTTCAGCAGCGAGAGTGAGGTGCTACGTTCAGCAGGGTTGCGCAGGGTACGTTGCCTATGTTTTAGATGCACGGGAGAAGGGCAAAGGCGACAGTTGACGATGTACCGATAGTATGAGAGTACCCGGATGTATTTCCAGAGGATTTGCCTGGGATACCTCCGGAGAGACAGGTTGAGTTCAGGATTGACCTGGTTCCTGGTGCGGCCCCGATAGCCAAGGCACCATATCGGTTGGCTCCTCCAGAGATGCAGGACTTGTCTACGCAGCTGCAGGAGCTGTTAGACAAGGGTTTTATCAGACCGAGCAGTTCACCATGGGGAGCCCCGATCCTATTTGTGAAGAAGAAGGATGGGTCGCACCGTATGTGTATAGATTACCAGGAGTTGAACAAGGTAACGGTGAAGAACCGTTACCCACTTCTTAGGATAGATGACTTGTTTGATCAGCTTCAGGGAGCATCTTGGTTCTCCAAGATTGATTTGCGCTTCGGATATCATCAGATGCGGGTCAGAGGTGAGGATGTTCAGAAGACCGCTTTTAGGAACTGCTATGGTCATTATGAGTTTGTGGTGATGCCGTTTTGGCTCACCAACGCTCCAACCGCGTTCATGGATCTCATGAACCGCGTGTGCAGGCCGATGCTGGATCGGTCTGTGATAGTGTTCATCGACGACATCTTGGTCTATTCCAAGACTCAGGAGCAGCACGAGGAGCACCTGAGGGAGATGCTAGAGACATTGAGGAGGGAGAAACTTTTCGCGAAATTCTCCAAGTGTGAGTTCTGGTTGCGCGAAGTGCAGTTCCTTGGGCACCTCGTCATCCAGATGGGTATCCGGCCAAGATAGAGGCCGTGATGCAGTGGGAGGTCCCGAGGTCTCCATCTGAGATACGGAGCTTCCTAGGTTTGGCAGGGTACTACAGGAGATTCATCCAGGATTTCTCCAAGATAGCAGTTCCGCTCACCCGACTGACTAAGAAGTCGGTGGCGTTTCGCTGGGGGCCTGAGCAGCAGGCAGCATTTGAGACCCTCAGACAACGATTGTGTGAGGCACCGATTCTTACCCTGCCAGAGGGAGTGGATAACTTTGTAGTCTATTGTGATGCTTCGATCACAGGTATGGGACCAGTGTTGATGCAGCGAGGGCATGTGATAGCTTATGCGTCTAGACAGTTGAAGCCTCACGAGGCTAACTATGCGACGCACAATTTAGAGCTGGGGGCAGTGGTATTCGCCCTCAAGATTTGGCGACATTACCTTTATAGGGTCCGTTGTACCATTTACACGGATCACAAGAGTCTGAGGTACCTTATGGATCAGCCGAATCTAAACATGAGGCAGCGTCGGTGGTTAGATGTGGTAAAGGACTACGATTGTGACATCATTTATCATCCGGGCAAGGCCAACGTAGTGGCTGACGCCCTAAGCCGCAAGGCGATGGCGGCTCCGATCAGAGATATATGTCTGAGGATGACAGTGATTACTCCATTGTTGGAGCAGATTAGAGAGGCATAGGTTGAGGGCCTAAAGGAGGAGAGACAGAAGTGTGAGAGGATCGTGGCCCGAGTAGCTTCTTTTGATTATGACAGTCGAGGATTGTTGACCCTTCATGGGAGAGTTTGGGTGCCGTACTGGGGCGGAGTACAGCAAGTGTTGATGGACGAGGCCCATAAGTCTCGATTCTCCATCCACCCAGGGCGACGAAGATGTACATAGATCTTCGACCCGATTATTGGTGGCCCTGCATGAAGCGGGACGTCGCATGGTACGTGGAGAGATGCCTGACCTGCAGGAAGGTCAAGGCAGAGCACCAGAGATCCCACGGCAAGATGCAACCGTTAGACATTCCCGTATGGAAATGGGAGGATATCACCATGGATTTAATCACTAAGCTTCCCAGGACCGCGCGTGGAGTCGATTTGATTTGGGTCATAGTGGATCGGCTAACCAAGAGCGCGCATTTCATACCGATCCAAGAGAGTATATCGGCTGAGAAGCTAGCCGATATCTATGTGCGCGAGGTAGTGGCACGGCATGGAGTGCCTGTCTCAGTAGTATCAGATCGAGACGTCCGGTTCACTTCCAGGTTTTGGAAGTGGTTTCATGATGAGATGGGGACTCGTCTCCACTTCAGCATCGCTTTCCACCCTCAGATGTATGGGCAGAGCGAGAGGACGATTTAGACTCTCGAGGACATGCTCTGAGCATGTGTCCTAGATTTTGGTGGCAGTTGGGAGACGTATCTTCCATTAGCGGAATTTTCGTATAACAACAGTTACCACGCCAACATTGACTGTCCTCCCTTCGAGATGCTTTATGGGAGGAAGTGTAGGACCCCGATCTGTTGGGGTGAGGTCGGTCAACGAGTCTTGGGGAGTACGGAAGTAGTACCCAAGACCACGGAGTTGAGACAGTAGGTACGTAGCAGACTGCAGACTGCTTAGAGTCGGCAGAAGAGTTACGCCGACAGGAGGCGTTCAGACTTGGAATTTCAGGTGGGCGATATGGTCCTCCTGAAGGTATCACCCTGGAAGGGTGTTATCAGGTTTCGGAAGAGGGGCAAGCTGGACCCCAGGTTTATTGGCCCTTTTAGGGTTTCGGCCCGGGTGGGTCGGGTTGCTTATCGGTTGGATCTTCCAGCAGAGCTGAGCCATATCTACAACACTTTCCATGTTTCTCAGTTGAGGAAGTGTTAGGTGGACGAGTCAGCAGTTGTACCCTTGGAGGATATTCAGGTTGATAGCAGCTTGAATTATATTGAGAGGCCTGTGGCGATCTTGGATCGGAAGACGAAGACCTTGAGGAACAAGGTAGTCCAGCTAGTGAAGGTGCAGTGGCAGCACCGGAAGGGTTCAAAGTGGACGTGGGAAACCAAGGAGGAGATGAGGGAGCATTATCCAGAGTTATTTTCGGATCCAGCAACAGCAGACTTCGAGGACGAAGTCTAAGATAAGTGGGGGAGAGTTGTAACGCCCCATTTCTGGTATATAATCTAAATATAGCATTTTCCCTTTTCTTAAGCAGTACTCGACGAGTCAGAAGCTCGACTCGTCAAGTAGAGACGGGTTTTTGCATGCAAGTTTAGTCGGTGACCCGACGAGTCTATATTCTTGGACTCGGCGAGTCTGCCAGTCTGGATGAAACCCTAATTCCAAGGGTTTGCACCCTATTTAAACGTCATTATAGCCCTAAACCAGCCTCCTTCACCTCTCAGAGACTTATTCCCGAAGCCCTAGCCTCCTTGAAGTGTGTGTGAGTGATCTTTGCCTTGTGAAGGAAATTTTGGTGCCTTTTGGAGCAAGGAGAAGAAGGAGAAGGTAGAAGAACTCAAGGAAGAAGAAGTAGATCTAGATTATACTCCTCTTTGGCCATCCCTTCTGGTAATAAAGCTTTCATTTTGATTATTGTGCTAATAGATCTAGTTTGTCCCCAAATTGTTGGTTTTGAGCTCAAAAACCCCAAATCCCTAGTGATGAAGCTTTGTGATAGAGTCATATCTCAGATCTAGCCTCTCTTGAGCTCCAGAAGCTCAAGAAGGCCACCTTTTGGCAGCCATGGCCTTGTTTTAGTCAAGTAACCCCTATAATAGCAAATTTTGAGTGTTATTGCTTCATTGCATCTTAGATACACGTAAAGTTAGCAACTTTACGTGTTCAGATAGTCCCAAAAACTCAGATCTACGAATTGGATGTACTAAAGTTGATTAGAATCGACTGAATGGAATCTGCATGCAAAGGACTCGGCGAGTCGTTCTTATGACTCGGCGAGTCGGGTCGCGAGTCTTAGATTACCGGTTCAGTAGAAGCGAGTCTGTGTAGTGAGTAGAGTAAGGACTCAGTGAGTTAAGACTTGGATCTGGAAGCAGACGGACTCGACGAGTTGCCCATACAACTCGGCGAGTCATAGACTGGGCGTGTTCTTCTGTTGAAGGGGAACTCGACGAGTTGTTCATACAACTCGGCGAGTAGAGTCGGGTGGGGGAATAGAAGGAAGGATAGGGACTCGACGAGTTGTCGGCCCAACTCGGCGAGTCAGGTCAACTGGAAGTTGACTTTGACCAGAACGCTGACTTTGACCAGAGGGTAAAATAGTCATTTTAGCCTAAGATTAGTTATCAGTGTTTGATTAAGTGTCTTTATGGGAATTGTAGTCGGGGAGCTACCGCAACAGCAGTCAGACAGTTTCCGATCAGCATTTCAGCAGTCAGCCTTACGAGGTGAGTTTCCTTCCAGTAGGAACGGGTCTAAGGCCACAATGCCAGCCCGTTTAGTTAGCAGTAGTTCCGGGCTTCGGTCCGATGTAGTAGTTAGTA
Source organism: Lactuca virosa (assembly GCF_052849685.1). Lineage (NCBI taxonomy): Eukaryota > Viridiplantae > Streptophyta > Magnoliopsida > Asterales > Asteraceae > Lactuca > Lactuca virosa. Next base: position 57,596,102 of record NC_136433.1, read on the forward strand.
TGTTTGATGTCTTCGTGACTCAAGCAGGATTATGAGTTATGTGTTCCGGACTACGGTCCGATGTAGTATGCAGTATATGTGTTCATGATATATGTTATGCTTATGCTATGCTATGTACAGTCAGTTCCGGACTTCGGTCCGACGCAGAGAGCAAGGCCCTGGTTAGTTCCGGACTTCGGTCCGATGCAGTTCCAAACTTGGTCCGATGCAGAGGGCAAGGCCCTGGTTAGTTCCGAACTTCGGTCCGATGCAGTTCCGGACTTGGTCCGATGCAGAGGGCAAGGCCCTAGTTAGTTCCGGACTTAGGTCCGATGCAATGGTCAAGGCCCAGTGTGTGCTTATTATGTTATTGTATGGTATGTGGTAGTTTGGGGGAGCGCACTAAGCTTCGTGCTTACAGTTTCAGTTTGGTTTCAGGTACTTCAGCTAGCAAGGGGAAGGGCTCGGGATGATAGCATGGCACACACCATAGTTTCCTTTTAGCCTGGGAGTTACTCTGATGTTTTTATTATTATTATTCAGTTTTGAGACAGCTTTTATTATGGGATTTAAGACACACGACACTTCTTTTATTTATAATATTTGGATATTATGGTTTTAGCAATGTTTTTAAATGAAATTTTTGGCTTGTATTTTTGGGACGTTTCACCAGCCGCCGACTCACCGAGTTGGTCACTTAACACGTTACTGAAAACCCGCCTCGACTCGACGAGTCAGACTACCTACTCGCCGAGTCGACTCTCCTATTTACACAAAGAACCCTGAACTCATGCTTCTGAACTTGGGATGTTACAAATTCTCAGTGTTCTATGGAATTGTCTTTTCCTATTACACCTGGCATAATGTCAGGAAAATAAAGTCACTTCCACAAATACCTCTACTCCATTGTCTTAATAAGACCATTTTTTCAGAACTGTAGAGCTCATTTCCTATATGTTCCCATATTTTTTTAGGCATGCCTTGCATCAATGTCGTATATTTCAGAGTTATCTTTATTTATGTTGGTATGGATGCTTTGGTTATTGGAAAGTAGAGCTTTGTACAAAGACAAGTATTGTATATCATAAATAACACAATTTTAAAAGTACCGATCATGCAGGAAAACTATTTTCAATGCTCTAAATGGGAATGAAGCATGATACATGAAAAACATATGAAGACATGAAAGCATGTTGTTGTTTCTTACATTTACCTTAAAGTTTAATCTGTTTGTTCATGTCCTTTTCTTTCTTTTCTGGGTATTCTTCTATATAGAAGGGGATAACCCATGATTGTGATATTGGTATCCATTGTAGATGGATAATAGTTATTGTAAAGTTTTGGGTTGTGCATCATTTCTTATAGTTTTTAAATAAGGAAATAGGGTTGCTAACTTTTGATGTCTGTTGTGGGTGAGATGCAGGTGAAATAACGAGTTTTCTTGTACAAAAATATCATCTTCTCAAAATTTTGTAAAGTAATGGGTTGTATTTGTTGGCAGATGGGTGGGTGATGGTGATGGCAGTGAGATAATCTTTTTTGATTGAAAGCTTGTGCAGCAGCTAAACAACTATTCGGTTATTAAAATATCATCTTCTCAAAATTTTGTAACTAAATGAAAAATTATAGTTATTGTATTTCGTTGAATCCCATTTCCCTTCTTTTGATTTTGTTTTATCAAGTACTACATTAATTTGCATCACATATTCAAATATATTTTATTAACAATATCTAAATCATGTTTAATATATTTACTGTTATACGTGGTTATAAAAAAATATGAAAATAGTAGATAAGTTAACATTGCCTCTTTTTGACTATTTTACAATTTTAACGTTATTCATTTTGCAATAATTAAAAAATGATAAAAAAATTGGATAAAAAATGATAAAAATGTTAACCCGTTTTTATTTTTAACTTCAAAAACAACTACACACATATTATAAACCAAAACAATTTCCGCCGCTGCATCACGCTGGTAATTATCCGGCACAAAACAATCCGCCAAAAGTCTGAAACGAACTATCTAACATGAAAAGGAAACGAATCGCCGCATTAAACAAATCGTCGGAATGAAACAAATCGAAAGGATTCAATTTGACGACCGTCGAAATGACACTAACTTTTGTTCGGAAACTATTCGTGGAATGAAACAAATCGCCGCCGCCGCATCGCGCGGGTACGCTACTAGTATCATATATGTGTACATGGTGAGTCTAGACGTATTTGTCAAAGATGTAACTGTTGGATTAAAGTGTTTAAGGTCTTAACTAAATTGATATAATGTTATTGAATAAGAGTAAAGTCCTTTTTAGGTTGCCCTCATAACTAGAAATAGCTAGAATTGATATTAGAAGAGAGATAAAATGATTCATTAATATATTATATGATTGATATATTAATTAGAAATGGTTGATAATTAATTTTGAATTAATTATAAGTAGTTGGAATTGATTAATCATTAATCATAATTAATATGGGATTAATTAAAGGTGCAATGAATGAATTGTAATTAATCAATAGTCGAACAAAATGAACAATTCTAGAACCTCCCATAGTGGGTCGGTTTCAAGAGAGCTTAAAGGGTTTATAGAATCTTCTTGATAGCTAATAAGGAAAGGATTTGAACTGGGGATTAAATCTAATATTTAATTGTTCAAATCTAAATTTATCTGAGTAATGTCCAAAAAACCATAGTAAAAAATTTTCATTCTCAAAAGAAATTTTCATAAAAATCATCAAGTATCTAAACAATTGTTTTAAAACATATTCATAAAAATCAGAGTATCAATAACATCTCTCGAGTAAAAATCAACAAGATGATGTATACGATCATGCCTTTGCATTCCCCCTATCCTTTGAAGTACCTGAAACATTTAAATCTACAACTGTAAGCAATATCTTAACAAGTTCCCCCAAAATACACCACACAATAATACATATACAATGCATGCACATATGAGCCTACAGTCTGAATGGACCGCAAGGCCTACGGTACAACTAGAATGCTCTCATTGGGCCTACAGTTTCATTGGACCGCCTCGCAAGGCCAACGTGCACTTGGACCACCCGGGTATCTTGGCCTACAACACAAAATAACACCGCCTCAACCAAACCACAATATGTAGATATATGAAAATAGATAATAAAAAAAATAGCCAACAAATGACAAGTAAACATAACATATCTACCAATCTATCAGATCACTACAACATAGCAAAATCCTACACACAAAGATACATATTGTTGTACAAAGTATATTGGAAAAGCTCACATTGCAGTCTAGCAGATAAAGAATACAACTCACACGAATCAAAGAGCTGGTACTATGAGTCGCCTATACAACAAAATGGGACCAATCCTCAATCTACAACCCAAAACCCTCAAGTTGGTAATAATTCAACTTGGTCAAAAAGTCAATAGTTTAAGTCAACAGCAAGCCAGCACGTCGTGGCAGTCGCATGACACAACAGTGACGACCAGACCAGCCACTACGTCATGACACCATGCCGTAACAGCATCCCAACAAATTAGTCGCGAATAACCCCTCCTCCATGGTGTGATGAGCATGATGCCATGTTGTGGGAACTACTTCTGTATAGCTTAATGGATTAAGCAGTTATTCCATTAAGCCACACTCTCATCACCTCCAAATAGCTTCCTAATGCCCATAAGCTTCATAAAAACCATTGCTTTATGGACATGCATGTCTTGAACTTCATTAAGTCAAAAATGGTGAAAATGAGTTCAAAACCTCCTGCATGGAATCAAAACTCAACCACTATTCAGACCTGGAACACAAAATCTCAAGAAGATCCCAATGGTCCGTAAAGTTGCTAACTTGATTGAATCTATCCACTCTAACTCTCCCAAACATGGAGAAAATGCATAAAAGCCTAGATCTATAAGCATAACACATAAATATTGGAACTTGAGGACTTACAATGGTGACGAATATGTTCCACAAGGTGGTGAAGGACCTTGCTTGCTGGATCTTTGCTCAAGGGGCACCTTCCTCCTCTTTCAATATCACCAAAAACTAACAAAAAACTTCAAAAAAAAACTCAACAATTGAGGGTAGGGTTTGATCTAGGTCAAGAGGGAGTGATGGAGGTTGAGGGTGAGCAAATCGTGGCCATCACATCCCTTAAATAAGGGCATAAACCCTGGAAACAAGTGTTTAGCATAAAACGACTGTCACGTCGTGGCCACAACCTTATGATGTCATGGTGTGCACCAAAATATGTTTTTCTTAGCGAGTGAGGCCACGTTGTGGTGCCTTCCCCCACCACACCATGGCCAACCAAAAATTCATATTTTAAATCTTAATGCCAAAGACACAAAGGAAATTTATACTTGGAATCGGTGTTACAATCTAGAAGTTACCTAAACTATAAATAGAACCCTTGGGTCACCAAATTTCATAGCTATTGATTCCAAGGATGAGAAATCTGATTTTCTCTTCATCTCCTCTCTCCTCTTCAATTTCTAGCATTCTAGGGTTTTGGGCGTGAACAATTAGAGACATTCACACTATTGGATGTTAGCTTTCTATGGAGAATTTGAAGAAATCAAAAGTTATATATTTGAATATGCTAAAAGGTATGTTTCCTATACATGTTTTTCGATTGTCATAGGATTTTAGTTTTGTTTAATAAAGTATGCTGCTATTAATAGTGAAAAGTGTTAGAATCATTTATGGTCACATGTACCCATAAGAGTTATTTGAAATTTGCAAGTACATTGTTATTGTAACCTAAAAACCCCAATAACAACACCATTCAAACTACGACTCTCAATATGAATTCTCTTCTAATGACTACATAAAGTGTAAATAAGATTGCAGATATGCTAACAAAATGCTTGAAATGAGAGGTCATTGTGAGGAATGGGACTAAAACACATGGATTATTAAGTTATTGCGAAGGAAAAGCCAACCCAGTTGACTAAAGATCCTTAGATCTCGGTTCAATTGGTCCAACCCAAACTTATTACTAAAACAAACAGTGATGAAGGTTAAGCTTATAGTCGAAGATGATAAAATGGAAATCATCATGCATTTGCTTTTAATGATTATGATGGAATCACCTATATAAGAGAGAAGTGGGGTCACTTCAAAAGGAATTGTATCGACAGATTCCTAAAAGGTTTTAGAAAACCAGGCAAGTGTCTATGATCATAATGGACATATCAATGAGAACCTAACAAGGTCAGGGATAATCATGTGAGACACATATTGATTATTTACAGAAACAGTAGAACAGTTCAAGGCACCGAGTCTACTGGTCTGCTTGTAAAATAAATATATATCTTATGGGAAGGTTCAAAAGATAACACTTACCTATCCTATGCATGATTCAACTACTGGATTTTATCTAGGTAGCTTGAAAATGTTTGATCAATTTTCATCAATATGGGGGATTTTCGGATAATTGGTTTTAACCATTAATAAAAATAGATTTTCTCCATTTTTTAACATGAAATTAGAACGCTAACTCATTTTTAAATGAACAAATAGTTATATGTTCGTGTTCTTCCTTGTGATACATTCATTTTGGTAAATCAAATGTCTAAAAAGGATTTAAGATGAATGAAAAACTAATCCTTAAAGTGAGGGTATTGGAAGAAGTAATAAAGAAGTTTTATATGTTTTAGTTCATCCCACATGGTTGAGATAATGAAAATAAAGTGGGTATATAAGTACAAAGGCTTCTAGGCTTTGTAAGACTTGAACTTGTGTGCTAGAGTGCATCATGTGGGTAAGTTTAGGGACCTATTTTTGCAATATCTCTTTCTTTTTCATAACTAAAAACTAGGACATAATAAACGAAATAATTACTGGTTTTCGGTTACAAAACATGTGATTAATTTTGGTAATTAATTATCATTAATTACACATTATCATACATACTTATAAAGCTAGCATTTTTTCTTGAATCTTATGCATTTGAAACCCCATTTTTTAACTTCCTCAAACCACATTCATTTGAAACCCCTTTTTTTTAACTAATGCAACTCAAAAGTTTTCTTAATTATGATTTAACACTCAAAAGTTTTATAACTTATATTATGTTTAGTTAGCATTTAGTGAAAAGTTTACTATAAAAAAGCCAATCTTTTGGGAAGACATTTCAAAAAGAAAACAAACTTAAAGGTTTTTGTGTTGGGTTGAGGTCTTATGACCACTTTTAGAGATATGCTATTATATTAGAGCTTTTAATTTGTAAGTTTGTTATACTAATTCGTTTTTTTATATTTTCTTCGTTTTTGGATTATTGTAATACAGTCGTTGTATATTGTGGTTTAATCATTAATATATTGATCATATGTTATATAGGGTGATGTCGAAAATATTTAAATAAGTATTTTAAATATGTTTTTTTTGTTTTGTAGTTGTACCGTTTCAAAAAGATAATTAATTAAAACTCATACATATGTTATACTTTCCATCTCAATCTCTCTCTCTCTCTCTCTCTCTCTCTATATATATATATATATATATATATATATATATATATATAATAGAGTTCAAAACACTTCAACTAAAATTCATTTAAATCTAATATTTCAAATGCTTTTTAATAATGATTGTAAAAATTTCAACATGTGTTACTTAATTGATTGATTAATAAAAATATTAATGTTTTGAAACTCCTAACTCTTAAACTTATATTATTTAATTTGTTAGTTAACTAAAATATTTTTCCTACATAAAGATAACATTTTTATGTTTGGTTACTCATGTTTGTTTATGTAATTAGAAAACAAGGTGTACATAGAATGACTACTTCAATTTCACATTGGAATCGATACCACTAGAGAGGTATGTTGTCTTTAACCGGTGGTAGGAGATCCACATACCCTTTTTAATTATTTATATTAATGGTTAGTAATATCTATTTTATATTCCTATTCACCTTAATTTTTTAGGTACAATTTAAGAAAGAGGATTATCGGCGCACCAACATAAAGTCAAACGTACGCCTTGCAAAATATGTAATTAAAATTAAATATCATATTTACTAATCGACTTATTTTAAAAATCTTGATGACATTTATGTGTAATGATATATTTTGTATGACTTCATTCTTAATTTCAATGTTTAATATTTGAAAGTTCATATATGAAACCTTGGATGTTTTGGTATGATATAAATAATGTAATACAAAGTTTATTAGTTCAATATTGTTTATTAATAGCTCATTCAAAACAACTTATTTCTTATTTTATCTAAAAAATATTATCGGACATAAGAAAAGTAGATTATATTAATGTTATACAAAAACTTATAATATATATTGGATATTATAAAAGTAAAAGTAAAGTTTATAAGGTATGGACTATATTAGATAGTATCAAAATATAAGTTGATGGATTTTTATGTTATTTGATAATTCGGTTAATGCCCAAAACATGACTATATTTCTATTTTTTCCCATAATTATTTTTACCACTTAAATGCATTATTGCGCAACGCGCGAGGTTATATATATATATCATCATTTCATTATATACTTATAAAAGAAACATTTTTTCTTTCACCACATTCATTTGAAACTCTCATTCGTTTTTCCTTTCACCACATTCATTTGAAACTCCCATGACTTTTCAATTTCTTTCTAATAATGATTATAAGTTGGATAATAAGGTTAAATAAATATCAAACCTAAAGTGTAATCATATATAATCTAATTTCAATATTAAAAGAATATATTTTCTTCTACTTATAAAGTTACGTTTTTAACTTTTAACATATTATACTTAATTAATTAGCTCTAATATCATTTTAAAGCTATAACTTTTGAACAATTTGTATAAAATACTTACAATGTTAATTTAAATATAACTTTACATGATCAACTTAAATATAAATTTTAGTTCAAATTAAACAACCCAAAGAATATTTTATAAATAGTTAAAAGTGATAAATTGTTGTGTCTTTCTAATAATGATTATAAGTTGGTTAATAAGGTTAAATAAGTATCAAACATAAAGTGTTATCATAAATAAACTAAATTTCAATATTAAAATAATATTTTTATTTCTACGTATAAAGTTGTGTCTTTAACGTTAACATATTATACTTAATTTATTAGATTTAATATGTTGTTGTATGTAAATCATTATTAGTTTAAAGCTACAACTTTTGAACAATTTAAACAAAATACTTAAATTGATAATTTAAATATAAAATTACATGGTCAACTTCAATATAAATTTCAGTTTCACTTAAAAAACCCAAAAAATATTTTGTGAATAGTTAAAAGTGATAAATTGTAATACTAAATGCAAAAACTAAATTGTAATATCAATTTAACTAAAATATTTCATAAAGATATTTTTATAATCCTTAAAAGTTTTCAAATAAGTACCTTAAAATAACTTTCAATAACAATAGTTAAAAATAACTCTATATAAATGATTATATTGTTACCTTCAAAAAAAATGTTTGATGTTTTAAATAATTACAATGATAGAAATTAAAATGTTAAGCAAATAAATTTTAAAAAATTAATTAACAATACCAACAACTATAAATAACATTAAACGATATATTATATTTAATTTTATTCATTACTAACCCGCGGGTAGATGCCATTCAAAATATTGAGATTATGCAATTTTAATAGATGTATATATTGTCATATAATTCGAAATAATCAATATATTATATCAACTTAGTATAGGAATTATTATATCAAATTTAACAACAACATTATTGTTATATTTAAAAAAACATATATTTCTAAATTTTTCAGCTATATAGATGTTTCTGCGCAACGCGCGGGCATTCGCCTAATCATCATTATCATACATCATACATACTTATAAAGCTAGCATTTTTCCTTGAACCTCATGCATTTGAAATCCCCATAAAATTTTGCAAACACCTCATGCATTTGAAACCTCCTATTTTAA